>NC_043709.1:59186224-59275608 GCF_006229205.1 Suricata suricatta
AGAAGAGCTGCTGGAAGAAGAAATATGTGCCTCGACCTTGCAAGATCAGCAGCCCGCAGAGCAGAGCTGCATTGTTACTCCCAGCTCTGCAGAACTGTGTTATCACTCCCAACTCAGCAGAACTCCATCATCACTCCCAGCTCAGTGGAGCTGCATTATCTGTTTCCCAGGCTCGGGGCCTGTAGACTGGGCCTTCCTATCAGTTTCCCAGGCACTGTGCTATGCTGAAACTGCAAGTTATAGTTTCTCTCTTATCCTTGCTCTTGTTTCTTAGCAACTGACTTACGTCAAGTTGCCCGTTTTCTGCCTTTAAAAGATGTGTGTGTTCTCTCAATAAACGGACTTGATCAGCAACTGCAGACTTGTCCCCTTGTCTCTCCTTGTTCCACTCACCCCTCCCCCACAGGAACCGTTCGTTGTGGGTCGCTGGCCGACTCAATAGGTCTAGCAGGAAATCAAGAGAGACCTAATGGAGAACCAGGGGGAACGGAGGAGAGAGAGAGAGTTGGGGAGAGAGAGGGATGCAAAACTTGAGAGACTATTGAATGCTGAGAATGAACTGAGGGTTGAGGGGGAAGGGGGAGGGGGGAAAGAGGTGGTGGTGATGGTGGAGGGCACTTAAGGGGAAGAGCACTGGGTGTTGTATGGAAAACAATTTGACAATAAAATATTATGGAGAAAAAAAAGATGTCAAAACATCATAATATACAGAAATTTTTTTATTTTTAAAGAATATTTACAATATGTGTCCAGGGATGATACAAGATGCAGTGTCAAAGACTTATATTAAAGCATAAAATGGCACTCAGCATAGAAAATAAATGGGCTAACATTGACAACACAAGAAACAACAGGATGCGGAGAAAGAGGGTCCGTCCTGCACTGTTGGTAGGAATGCAAGCTGATGCAGCCACTGAGGAAAATGGCATGGAGGTTCCTCAAAAAGTTAAAAATAGAGCTACCCCATGATCTAGGGTAGTTTAGATCTTTATGTACATACTAGGTATGTACATAAAGAATATAAAAATACTAATTGAAAGGAATACACATACCATAATATTTACAGCAGCATTATCTACAATAGCAAAATTATGGTAACAGCCCAAGTGTCCATTGACTGACTGATGAATGCATAAAGAAAATGTGGTATAAATATATACAATAAAGTATTATTCAGCCATAAAAAGATGAAATCTTGCCATTTGCAATGACATGGGTGGAGCTAAAGTATTATGCTAAGTGAAATAAGTTAGTCAGAGAAAGTCAAATACCATATAATTTCACTAATGTGGACTTTAAGAAACAAAATAAACAAGCAAAAGGAACAAAGGAAAGAGAGAAAGAGAGTAAGCCAAGAAACAGACTCTTAACTATAGAGAACAAACTGATAGCTACCAGAGGGGAAGTGGGGGTGGAGGAGGGGTGAAACAGGTGACAGGGACCAAGGAATGCACTGGTGATGAGTGCTGGGTTATGCATGGAATATTTGAATCACTGTATTGTACACCTGAAACTAATATTACACTGTAGTTTAACTGACTGGTATTTAAACAAAAGCTTTTTTAAAATGCAGTACAAAAATAAGTCCAGTCTCATCGCTGGTGTCTCAATCATCCTATGCCTAAATAATCTATTGGTGTGTCTATATCTTCAGCAAATAATTTAAACATTGAATTGTTATTAGTACTCAAAACAATGTAAATAAGCCATCAAAGAAGTTTAAATTTTCTTCTGTATGTATGGTTTGTTTAAAATAGCTGAAAAATAAATGCTCACAGAAAAAAAAGAATGGACTCCAAGTTTTTTAATTTTTAAAAAATGTTTTATTTATTTTTTTGATACAGAGAGAGACAGAACATGACAGGGGAGAGGCAGAGAAAGAGGGAAACACAGAATCAGAAGCAGGCTCCAGGCTCTGAGCTGTCAGCACAGAACTGTAGGCAGAGCTTGAACCCACAAATGTGAGATTATGACCTGAGCCAAAGTCGGAGACTTCACCAACTGAGCCACCCAGGCACCCCTAGACTCCACTTACTAAAAAAAAAAAAAAAGTAACAATAGACCCTTTTCATGTTAGCATAAATAACATTTTATGAACAATAACTATTTATTCCAAACAAAAAAGTGTTGTCTGTTTTGGGGTGTTTTTTTAAGTTTATTTCTTTGAGAGAGAGAGAGAGAACAAGTGGGGGAGGGACACAGAGAGAGGGAGAGAGAGAATCCCAAGAAGGCTCTGTGCTACAGAGTGCTTGAACTCATCAACCATAAGATCATGATCTGAGCCAAAATCAAGAGTTGGACGCTTAACCAGCCGAGCCACACAGACACCCAAGTACCATTGTTTTTAATTTTTGCCCTCAGATTGACAAAATTAAGATTGATAGCACCCAGGGTTGGTTGTAATGTAAGACAAGGAAATGCATGCATTGTTAATGTCAACATGATTTTATGGAATCATAAAATATTTTTTATGGAAAACAACTAAGAAGCATCTATTAAATTGAAATGCATGAAAGTTTGGTTGTAACAATCTTGCTTTTGGTGATGTATTTCATACAGAAAAAAACCTTAGCAGTACATAAGGAGATATGCAGAGGATGTTTACTACAGCAGTTTTTAGTAGCAAAAACATGCAGAGAGTGAATGCTCAAGAAGAGAATAATGGTTAAAGAAGTAAGGAGAACATATAACATGAGACTTACCCTCTTAAAATTTTAAGTGTGTTACACTGAATTGCTAAGTATAGGCACCATGCTGTACAGCATATCTCTAGAACTGACTCATCTTGCATAACTGATCAATCTCTGGAAAATGACAACTCCCCATTTTCCTTTCCCCTAGCCTCTGACAATGCCCATTTGACTCTGTTTCTGTAAGCTTAACTATTTTAGAGACGTCAGTAATTGGAATCGTGTAGTATTTGTTCTTCTGAGGCTGGCTTATTTCACTTAGCAAGTATGTATAGTTAACAATTCAATGGTGCACTTAAAGTTTTTTAAAGGTCAGATTCCATGTTAAGTGTTCTTACCATTAAAACAACCAAGCAATCAAAGCAAATCCAAACCAAACAAACAAAAATGGGGCAGGAGGAAACTGTTGGAGGTGATGTATATGTTTACTACCTTGATGATACTGATGGCCTCACTGGTGTATGCATATTTCCAAATTCATTAAATTGTATATATTAAATATGTCCAGTTTTTTATATCAACTATACCTCTATAAAGCTGTTTTTAAAAATAAATACATATGGGGAAATTCAAAAAAAAATCTACAGAATGGTAGAAAACCTGACTCAGAAAGTGAGTAGAAATTAATTCTGGAAACCCAGACTCACAACAAAAAATGCCACCACCATGTTGCTCATTGTTGGGAACCACCTTTCTGTCCCCATCATCAATACCTCAGGACAGTGAAATGCCATCACAAACAACAGTATAAAGTTTTTCATGCATTAGATCCAGTCATTGCTACCAAGAGTTTTTTTATTTTAAACTGCTATGGTTTTTTTAAATTATTTTTTAATGTTATTTGTTTATTGTTGAGAGACAGTGCAAGCAGGGGAGGGTCAGAGAGAGAGGGAGATACAGAATCTGAAGCAGTCTCCAGGCTCTGAGCTAGCTGTCTCTAGACTCAAACTCCCAAACTGGAAGATCATGACTTGAGCTGAAGTTGGATGCTTAACTGACTGAGCCACCCAGGTGTCACTAAGCTACTAAAGTTTCTTACCACTGTTCTCTCCAAAATCAAAGTCCCAGGCAAGAGCATCAGATTGTTTGACTCCTGGTCATATACCCATGCTCCAGGTTCCAGGAACAAAGAGACAAACCTATCAATCTTCAGATTTCCATAAGAAGTAGTGAGAGTATGCTCCCCACCAATAACTGTACACTGGCAGTTTTCCCAAATAGAAGAAGGCATTTAAATGCTAGGCAGCCTGATAATAATACATTGTATGACAAAAATTATTATTATCTAAGCATCACTCTGATAGAACGTCCTCTAAGAATTGAGAAATTAAAACTGTATGGTGGCTAGGTATTGCTCTTTTGCTATCTGGTTTCCATTTCCCCTTTCTCAATAATGCCTGATTTATTTTTGAGGCATCAACCATTTTCAATTGATAAAGTCTAGTGGACTCAATTTAGGTATCCTATCCTCCTTTAGTAAATGAATGGGCCCATAACAAAGGAAGGCCAAGGGAATGCTTCCTCACCAGAATTCAAAGTCAACAGAGTGACTCAGACAATACTACTATTTCCAACTTGCAACATTCTCTTCAATGACTCCCTGCTATGCCATACAACTTGTACCACTTCGTTCTCTGCAGTGTGTTTGTTCTTGACCTTTTTCCTTCTGCCTCTTTATCAATTCTGTATGTTACCAATACATTTAGTCTTCTAATAAATAACTTTCTGTTTAGGTTACTTAACTCATTTTTTATTACTGGCACCCAAAACAAATACCCAAAATTGGTTTCAGAGTACATAAATGTAACATCATTGATAAAATTAGTCAAAAATATAAGAAAAAGAAACTATTTTATATGGGAAATATAAAATGTTCACATTATTTGTGGCAAAATTGTCTATTAACTTATCTTATTAAATACATGGTTAAATGGAATCCTATGCCCATGAAAGCAAGAATGTGATAGACGATACAGTCACCATCATGAGGTAAAATCATGGTATTATTGACTCAAAGACTGCAACATCGTATGAGTACTTTTGATAACTTAAAACAAAAATTAAGTTCAGATTTTTAAATTCACATAGGAAACTTCTGTTACACTACAAGATAATCTCTTATATTTTTTAGCTGCAGAGATGAAATACCAGAAAATTAAATCCCAGAGTGTGATTTGTTTTTTTTAATTTTTTCAATGTTGATTTATTTTTGAGAGAGAGAAACAGACAGACAGACAGAGTCCAAGCAAGGGAGGGGCTCGGAGACAGAAGGAGACACCGAATCTGAAGCAGGCTAAAGACTGAGCTGTCAGCAAAGAGCCCGATGCAGGGTTCAAACTCATGAATTGCGAGATCATGACCTGAGCCAAAATCAGATGTGTAACTGAGTGAGCCAGCCAGGCACCCCCGGAGTGTGACTTCTTTTGATTTGTTGGCTGCAAAATATGTCAATTCAATACCTCCAACATCTCTTAAGGCAAATAAATTCTGCACATCTGGGTATGTAAGATTACTTAAAACACTTGGAATATCCTGATTTTTTTTTAATTTTTAGTTATTTATTTTTTAATTTTTCAAGACAGAGGGAGCACAAGCCATGGAGGTAGCAGAAGTAGAGGGAGAGAGAGAATCTTAAGCTCCATGCTTAATGCAGAGACTGACATGGGGCTCCAACTCACAACCATGAGATTATGACCAGAGTCAAAATAAGGTTGTAGACTTAACCGATTGAGCCACCCAGGTGCCCCCTGGTATTTTTGACACTCTACTCCTACCACCTTTGCATAGGAAACAAAATCCACTCAAATCCCTGAAGGAGCTCTTTCCTACTTACTTTTAGTGCTACTACTTTTGAGGACATTCCTTGAAGGAAGAAGTTAAATTCCCCTTTCATCCTGCTCCTATTTTCATGAGTGCAGTTACTCGAACCAGAACCCAGCATGCTGAGACAGGAATACTGCTCCAATGCAGATACAGATTTTTTGGAAAATGGCTTAAAACTTTGAGTATGTTTTGGCAAAATGCAAAGTATGTCGGTGTGAATAAATTTTGGTGGCTCTTCTACTGGAGAGGGAAGGAAGATACTGGGTAGAATTTGTACTTAACAGAGATTTGAAAACTCAAGAGCTGGTTCATGAAAATAAATAGAGGACTGATAGTTTGCTGGATTGATTAACCCAAAGCTTTAACTGATAATGGATGGCTCTAAAGAAGTGGGGACACTAAAAACACTTTTAGAAAACATTATAAAAAGAAATTCAACCTCTTTAGGAGACAGTGATGCTGAGGAGGACTAACCATAAATGGCCTCATGTCATACACTCTGGTTAGGTGCCCCACAGGTTTCAGAAAATGTTCTCTCCACCAGTGACAGAAGGAAAAAGCAGTAACCTTCAAAGCCTCTGCGATTCTTCTAAGGATATTAGTGGGAGACAACAAAGTTAAAAGGTTCCCTGATATCAATGGAAACAGGGCAGTGACAGAGCTCAGATTGTGGCACCTGACTGAAAGAAAAAAGGATGATTTGGTTAACATGATAGTAGCAGCTCTGGTTTATTAGTCAAAGGATGAATGTGGTACAGTAATCTCCATATAAAGATAACCATGAGATGTCTAGAAATAAAATCAATGGGCCTCTTCTGAGAGATGGAGAGAGAGAGAGAGAGAGACCTGACTTGAGCTGCTATGACTCAGATCATGCTCATCCTCCAATTCCTAACCAAATTGGTTCTCACACAGCCACTAGCACATAGAGAAGGCTCAATACTTTTGAGTAAGGTGTGAACTGAAATCCTCCCAACAAGCCGTCCTTAAATTTTTTGGTAACTAATTCTCAGCTGACAAACCCTGGAGAAAAGTATATACCCAAATATTCTTTGGACTTTTAAAAATATTTAGATCTTGTCTCAGAACTAATCAGCAGAGGGACAAAGAGCTAAACTTTTGTGAAGTAAATATTTCCAATAGTGTGGTATTAGACAAGTTTGGATCCCACTTAGAAATTCTTTGTCTATTTTCCACCTTCTAATTTCCTGAAATGCTGACTAATAACTCATCCCCTCCAGGCTTACAACTGTCGACACGAGCCAAACAAAATTTGCATGTCTAATTCTTAGCTTTTGATGAAATCATTCAAAGGTAATATATGTAAGTTGTCACAAAAGAAACCTAAGTACAAGACATTCAATTGAAGGAACTGATGACAGTCATTACAGTGGCAAACAATGTGAATAAATGGATGAATTTTAAATGTTGATAAGAGAAGAAGAAACTATTTCAAAAATGTAGAATCTATGGATTCACAAAAGTAACAAATATAAAAATCAGTCTTTGATTGAATTTTGGGTTTTTTTGTCTTTTTTTTAATAGCTTATTGTCAAATTGGTTTCCATATAACACCCAGTGCTTCTCCCCACAAGTGTCCCCCCACCATGACCATCACCCCCCCTCCTTCACCCTCCCCCTTCAGTCCATGGTTCGTTTTCAGTATTCAGTAGTCTCCCTTGATCTTTGTCTCTCACTCTCCCCTGCTCTCTTTCCCCCTTCCCCTCCCCATGGTCCCCTGCCAGGTCTCTCCTGTTAGACCTATGAATGCAAACATATGGTATCTATCCTTCTCTGCCTGACTTATTTCGCTTAGCATGACACCCTCGAGGTCCATCCACTTTGCTACAAATGGCCAGATTTCATTCTTTCTCATTGCCATGTAATACTCCACTGTTTATATATACCACATCTTCTCAATCCATTCATCAGTTGATGGACATTTAGGCTTTTTCCATGATTTGGCTATTGTAGAAAGTGCCATTATGAACATTGGGGTACATGTGCTCCTATGCATCAGCACTTCTGTATCCTTTGGATAAATCTCTAGCAGTGCTATTCCTGGGTCATAGGGGAGTTCTATGGATAGTTTTTTGAGGAGCCTCCACACTGTTTTCCAGAGCGGCTGCACCAGTTTAGATTCCCACCAACAGTGGAGGAGGGTGCCTGTTTCTGCACATCCTCGCCAGCATCTATAGTCTCTTGATTTGTTCATTTTAGCCACTCTGACTGGTGTGAGGTGGTATCTCAGTGTGGTTTTGATTTGTATTTCCCTGATGATGAGTGATGTTGAGCATCATTTCATGTGCCTGTTGGCCATCTGGATGTCCTCTTTGGAGAAGTGTCTATTCAGGTCTTCTGCTCATACACGAAAAATGAATGATCCAGTGAAGAATTGTCTTTTTTTCTTTACCAAATTATAATAATTAGGAAGTTACTTTGAAATAAATTTCTGTTTTCGTGTTTTCACTTCCAGTATACATTGCTTTTTTCTTATCCCATCTCTTCCCTTTTCTTCCCTTCCTTCTCCAGACCTCACAAGTAAGTAGATTTGCCCTCAAAGAAGATCTCTAGAACAATAGCTTCCACACACTCAAAAATTGTATTGACTTTATGACTTATACTGCTTCCAGGGGATTGGGCAAAGTAACATCTCATATTTGACTCACAAGAGTAAGAATACCAGTCCAATATCAATTCAACATTACATTTTACAATACCTATTCAGTTCAGCTTGTCCATCACCATAACATTTTAAATCTCATAATAAGAAGTTGAAACTATCATAATGAAAGACAATGAAGTCAGACTTGGGTGCTTATCCACAGATGCTTAATGTAGTCATTTAAACTTATATTAGTGAAGTTTCCAATCAGTGCTTAATTATCATTTGTAACTATCTAAGTCAGAGAATGTTAGCATCCTCACAATAGAGAGGAATCTAAATGCCCTCACTGAAGTTCTGCATTATTACACTAAATATTAGGTAAACATCAACAATACATAAAATTTAAAGACAAAATGCAATGCATAATGTTACAGAACAATAAATATTTGTGCATGTCCAAAAATTTGTCATCAAGATGAATCATGCAGTATAAATAAGTTAACAATGTTTGACATATCAAATTCAATCTTCAGTCTCTAAATCCACTCTAAATAACAACTTATGAGGTATATGTTGCAAAATGTAATCTTGTCACTTGGGTGTATCAGGGTTTCATGAAAAATCCATGCATAATTTAAAAAAAAAGACTTTATCAATGAAAGCCAACAAAAGGTTGTTAAGACATTGGGGTGTCCTGATGGGATCTTAATGGCACAAGTAACAAAGTATATAAATTAGGCACTACTTTTCATATAAGACCCAGAAAAAAAGCTACAAGAAAACTGTTCATTGAAATTAAAAAAATATTAAGGGGTCTTATTTAGCACCTTTGAAAGTATTCTGCCTTGGTGTCCAACTTTCTCAGATTTCTTCAGACACTGGAAGTGGTTTCAGTAATGCCACTTGAAAGGTTATGCACCTGAATACTGTTCTCTGTTATGGCTCTAAAACAAGATATATAATAAACCAGACTAAAAACTAAAGCAAATGAATCTAGGCTATCTTCTTATCCAATATTCTTTTTCCAACAGTCTTCAGTAACCCACACTTGTTAGACTTACCACAGAGCAACATTCTGACACTAATGGGCATCCAATGGAAATAAATAAAACCTAAGCCTAAAAGGGCATTTTCCAGACTAACAATAATCAATGCCAATGATCACTTTCCCAAGCTGATCTGTGTTCCTATTTTGCTCTCAAATGATGTTTTTCTGAATATCAATTAAAGAGTAGCGTCTGAGTATACGAGAAATAGTAAATTGATTCACAGGTTTAGGATGGAGAGGACAAATATAACCTTGATTTTTAAAATCATTTTGCTTCTCTATTTATCTCTTAATTAAGAATGATTATTTATCAAGGATCTTACCCTAACAAATATTGACCCACATAATGCATGCCCTTGTGCATTCATCAAAAAAAGCCTTTGCTATCTAAACAAAAGCTGAAAAAAAAAAGGCCTAATCAGATACTCATATTTTAAGTTTTCACAGTGCCAAGTACATGGACAAAACTAGTCATTGTCATTTACTTCTTAGGTTAGGGGTTTTTTTTTTTCACATTTGATATTGTCTGGACATAGCATTGATTGTGTAGCAGAACAATATTACTTATAGCACTTGTAAAAACAGTAACTTGCTATGACTCTCTGGAACTGGGCTTCCCCTGATACCTCTCAAATCTGTGGGATGCTGCATTAACCACTCTTCTCCTCTCAATTGACATTTGATGTTTAGGATTAATCATAGTTTTATTACCCCTTAACCAAACTAATAAACACACTCATACAGGGGCACCTGGGTGGTTAAGTTGGTTGAGAGTCCAGCTTTGGCTGGGGTCATGATCTCGTGGTTAGTGGGTTTGAGCCTGGAGCCTGGAGTCTGGAGCCTGCTTCAGATTCTGTGTCTCCCTCTCTCTCTGTTCCTGCCCTGCTTTCTCTCTCTCTCTCTCTATCTCTATGTCTCTCTCAGTCGAGAATAAATGAGCATCAAATAAATAAAAGTAGAAAAATAAAAATGAACACACTCATACATACACAAACATAACACATGCATGTACACACATATAAATCCAATTATTCATAAAGATTATTGGAAAGCCTTGTTATATTTTAACTGAGATTTTTCAAGCTGACTTCATTTCAATATGGTGCTTTCACTAACTGCATATCCTCTACCAATAATTTTTATTATCCAAATGATAGAGGGCATGAATTATAAAATATCATAAACATACTAAAATATTTTCACTGTGTGACAGCAGAGTAGACTGTGCCATTCAAAGAAAATCAAACAAAATATCTTAATTTACAAAATCAATGCAATTTTCATGTTTCTTCTACTTTGGCCACTTTAATTCAACAAAAACCACTGTTATTTTACCCTTCCATTTCCTTATCATTATATGAACATGCTTTCTAATATCTTGTATGACATCAAAAACAAGATACAACACTAACATTTATATGGAGTATCATGTGCATATAAACCATTGGCTCACACAGTTTCTGAGTTAATCATTATACTAGGTATTTTCTGTATCTCAGTTTTACCTTCGCATACAGGAAAGAGAAACTATAAAATTCTATACTTCCCCATGTACATAACATATTATTACCTGGAGAATGAGGAATACATAACTCTTTGTAGAAATGCAGCCAATTTTCATTGTGTCCAGAACTTTCAGATTTAACATTGCTTTAAGAAAAAGTGAATATGTTGTTTGGAGCTTTCCTTATAGGATGTTATTAATCCTGTGGAATAAAATAGTTAAGGTGGTTTTTCTTTTGGGGGGTGGGGGGGATTGTGTTTATATTTTAAATAAACCTGAGCTTTAAATGTCTGTGTCTAGAAGATCAAGCAGACAAAATCAATTGGTGCAAGAAACAGAAAAACAAGTGGAAAGATTTAAAGTAAAACTTTTTTCTTCCATATGACCTTTTTCATGGCATCTTTAACATCCTTATTTCTTAGAGAGTAGATTAAAGGGTTCAGCATAGGTGTGAACAAAATGTAACATACTGAAGCCACTTTACGAAGTTCAGGGTTATTGGGAGGTGTGAGATAGACAAAGGAGACAGTCCCATAGAGCAAACTTACAACTCCCAGGTGGGAACTGCAAGTGGAGAAGGCTTTCTTCCTCCCTTCACTGGAGCGGATTTTTAAAACTGCAGACACAATATACATGTAAGATACCACAATAACAATTATTGTGGGCAAAATAATGAGGACAGCCAAACTAAATGACACCATCTTATTCATAAAGATATTGGAACAAGAGATCTTCTCAATTGGGTTTGAGTCACAGTAGAAGTGATCAATGACTCGGGAAGCACAGAAAGACATTGAGAATGTTACACTGATTTGAAGGATGGAACTGACCCAGCCACAGAGATAGGAACCAGCCACCAACTGGATACAGAGGCTTCTTGACATGCGGACAGTGTAAAGGAGTGGATTGCAGATGGCGATGAAGCGGTCATAGGCCATGGCTGCCAGGACAAACGCCTCTGTGACCATGAAAAGTGCATAAAGAAATAGCTGAGTCACACAGCCTGCAAAGGATATCGTCTTTTTTTGAGACAGGATGTTGACCATGGCTTTGGGTACAATAACAGTGGAGTAGGAGAGATCGATGATGGAGAGATTGCCTAGGAAGAAATACATTGGTGTGTTCAGCCGGGGATCGGTCACAATGATGCCAATCATGCTAAGGTTCCCCAGAAGGACCATCCCATAAACAATCAGGAATAGTAGGAAGAGGAGACTGTGGAGCTCTGGACGGACTCTGATGCCTACAAGAATGAAGTCAGTCACTTCTGAGTGGTTGTCTCCTCCCTTGTCACCCATGGCAAATTTCTGCTTAGAAGTATAACAGAAAGTCAACAAATAAAGTTTCCATTATTTCTCTATCATCACACATAACATTTCACATTAAAAAGACTTCATAGTTGACAGAATACTTTCAAATCTCTTATACCATTAAGTTTACACACATGAGCAAATAAAGGAAAGATATATGACTTGCCTAAGCTAATACAACATGTTAAGGTAACACAACTGGTTAAGGTTCAAACAGGAATTTGAACTCAAAGTGAAATAGTTTTTATTCAAGTTTACTGTTAATTTCAACACAACAAAATTTGATACCTCTTTATATCTAACTATCTTGTCATATGGATGATTTCTGAGATGTCATTTGTGATTTTAAAATACTAAAGCCTAACTCTTTATACTAAGAAAAAGACACTTTGTTAAATTTTATTTTTAAGTTTATAACTTTATACTCATTTTTTGTAATAATATTTTGGTTCAACACAGTAATAAAGATACTTAATGAAAGAAAAGAAAGCTAAAAGTTCATTTCAAGATAATATGAGCTTTCTACCAAGAAGAGCTCTTACAACAGCAAGTAAGTTACTAAAGACTTAATTGTTTTATTTGAGATCCTTAAAAATAAAATCAGACTTCAACTTCTAGAAATAATCTAATATTAAGTGAGAAACTAAAATGTGATCGATGCCTTTATAATTTTTATCCTGTATCATTTATTGATACTATTTTTCTCAAATAAATATGTCAAGAAATCCATAGCATCTCCAACTTCTGATTCTAAGAAAATTAGAAACTTCAAAGTGAGTAACAAATTAAAAGGCTGCCTGTATAAGAGAATACATTAGATTAGACAGCAAATTTTATTAAACTTTTTAAAAATTTTTTAATGTTTATTTATTTTTGAGAGAGAGAAAAAGAAACAGAGCATGAGCAAGAGAGGAAGGGCAGAGAGAGAGAGAGAGAGAGACACAGAATCCAAAACAGGCTCCAGGCCCTGTGCTGCGCTGAGTCTGACCCAGGGCTCGAACTCATGAACTGCCAGATCATGACCTAAGCCAAAGTCAGAGGCTTAGCCGACTATTTGCCCCTATTAAAATCTTAACCTGATAGTAAAAGCTCAGTCGCTTTTTCAAGCCACTTTTCAAAATAAATTTTGATTTTCTAGCAGCATCTAAATTAATCTATTTTGTTTTGGTTGACCTGCTAAGCAACCAAGGCAACTTTAGTTCATTTCAAATATTTTTTTTTATTTTTCTATGAAACAACACACTCACTGTCAATTAAGAATGACCTCACACATCTTTTCTTCTTTGGTGGCATTTAAACCAATATGTTTTCTAGGAGAGAATGAATAATGAAAACCAGCAAATAATCCACAAAATGTCTCTACTAAATTTAAAACGAGTGATACAGCAGCAATCAAAATTAAAGAGTATTCAGTTTCTCCTTGACTTTCTATCCTCCTTCAGTTGTAAGAAGTTTACCTTTTTGTTTTTCAATTGGCTACAAAAATCCCTCAGATCCAACAGCTTTCGTGACTTTCTTTGTTTCATTTGTTGCCTCTCCCAACAACTATGTCAAAGAAGGACATGAATTAATTCATATAGATTCAAAACAAGGGGGGGAATATTAATGAAATGCATTACTATTTTTGCTCCTCACTCCACTGAACCACTATATTTTTGAAACCCATTCAAGTAATTGTACAGTAATTTGGTATTAGGAAATGGGGGAATAAATTAGGTTACAGGTTAACATACATGAGGATGATTATATTTTATTTTAGCACTAATAGAATAAAGCTTTTTATTTTTAAGGCATAAAGCTGAATAGAGCATTTTCAAGCACCAGTCATCATTTACTGGCTTCGTTGGAATGGGAAAAAGAGGATGCTTAAAGAAAATAGGAAGCCCTTTTAAGAAATGCTAACATTTTTTCACACATAACTCTTCTTTCTGCAAGGAGGCACAAGCTTAATAGATCTTGTCTTTTGGTCTTATTGAAAAAGGAGGAAAGAGGGAACCCTGGGTGGCTCAGTCAGTTAAGCATCAGACTTTGGCTCAGGTCATGATCCCATGGTTCATAGGTTTGAACCTTGCATCAGCCTCTGTGCTGACACTTCCCCGACTGGAGCCTGCTTCAGATTCTGTGTCTCCCTCTCTGTCAGCCCCTCCCCCGCATCTCTCGAAAATAAATAGACATTGAAAAAAAATGTTTTTAAGGAGGAGGGGGACAGAGAAGGAGATGGATCAGGAGAAAAACTCAAGTTTATATACCAAATCAAATGTTACTTTTTTGATATTTTATCAGTAAAAATAACCTATTAATATTTCAAAGATATACATTTTCATCTGATTGTTATCCATTAGTATGCTTATTCAATATTTTTGAGCATCAATTTTGTGCCAACTATTGTGCTTATCACTGAATATAAAGATAAAAAGAACTAAATGCAATACTAATTAATGCCATGAAATGATACTTGATATAAAATATTTATTACAACATTATAACTACATTTAATGCATTACTAAATGCTCAGTAATAAATTCACTGCTAGCTTTTGAAATAACACATTTTTAATGTTTTACTATTTGTTTCTGAGAGAGAGAGAGAGACAGACAGACAGACAGACAGACAGACAGAACCAAGTGAAGGAGGATCAAAGAAAGAGGGAGACACAGAATCCAAAGCAGGCTCCAGGCTCTGATCTGTCGATCCAGAGCCCGAAGTGGGGCTTTAACTCATAACCATGAGATCATGACCTGAGCTGAAACTGAATGTTTAACTCACCTGGGTACCCCAAGAACACATTTTTTTAAATCCCAAACTAAAGATAGTAAAACTTTTAGCTATGAGGGTCTATGACAAGAACAACCTTAATATAGGCAATCTTCACATTAAATGCTCCATATTATATTCTGACCAAATTGTGTGACATTTTTTGGTCCAGAAAATGTCAATGTACCTCTAAGGAAAAGGTGATCAATCTAACCTAGAGCAATAAAATATAGTAAGATAATATTGTTTATTGCTTGTATGCAAAATTACAGAATACAGATGATGAAAGATTCACCTCAGTTCATAAATGAACGAAAAATAGTCAATATTAGGTATGTAATTATCAGAACAGTGATAATGGTGGATTTTTATGACTGTGAGGTCTTCTAAGCAGTGGAAAGGAAAGATAAAAAGAGATAATAGAATATACATCACTAATACTGTATTTAAAAATCAGTTATCATATTGCCAGTCTGATTTAGCCATGCTCTTTCTTCAAGCAACAGAATATAAATCACCGGGATTTCTTCTCACCTTGATAATCTTTAATTTATAGCATACCACATTCTGATACTCAAAAAATATCTTTTAAGTATATAGAAAATGCCTATGGCTATTTTATATGACCAAAATAAATATGATTGCTTTATAATTATTCTTACCTGAACTTATATTTCTTTTCTATCTTGTGAACTTTTTCCTGTGACACTGCAGAAATTCAAACTCTTTTTCTTTCAGTCTAAAAAAGAAGATGTAGTTTAAGAATTAAAATATCAATGACAGTGCCCAAAAGTAAACATCTCAAACAATGTTTAATCCGCAATAAAATAACAACCTCCTTAAGCATGGCATGACCATGTTCTTTGTTAGTGGCATTGCCCATAGGCCAATAACATCCCATTACCTATTATTAAAGTTTGCTCTTTCTTTTATGTAATTTTGCTTGAAAACCTGAACAGTGAGTGAAAATGATAGACTAGGAATCTTTCTCTTAGTGAATTATGGGTACTTCTCTACCAAAATTGAAAGAAGAGCCAATGAATCTATGAAATTAAACTGCATGAAAATCTCTGCCTCCATGCTGACATGTTTTGTCGGCCTTGGAATGAATATGGGGGCACAATGGAAATTTAAGACCAGTAACAGACTCCCCGGTCCCTGACGACCTACAGAAATAGCAGCAACCAGAATCTATGGTAGTTGTAGTTTTTTCCAATCCCATGAAACTATTTCCAAGAATTGCAGCATAAAATTTTAAAATAAAGAAATAAAGTTTTTGGAGGAAGAAGTCCCTCTGAGAGAGGACTGAAAATAAGTCAATTATAATTTTGTAACAAGGGCAAACTCCAGGGCCATCCCATGAGGACTACTTGAGGAGCACTTGCTGAATACTCTTGGGACAATTACAAAGTTATTTTGGACAAGAATCCTTGTTAGAAAGTTTTTTCTTACTACTAAGCTACAGTTTGCTCCTCTGTAACATCTACACATCTGTGTGTTTTCTTCTTTGTAACTTGTACCCACCTTTCAAAGCCTCTACCCAAAATTCTGCTTTCTGAAGTAACACTGAATATCTCCATTTGATCCTCTAACTTTTTTTTAAAGGTTTATTTATTTTTGAGAGAGAAACAGAGTACAGGAAAGGGAGGGACAAAGAGAGAGGGAGACAGAATCTGAATCAGGCTCCAGGCTCCTAGCTGTTAGCACAGAGCCCCATGCAGGGCTCTGAGATCATGACCTGAGCTGAAGTCAGATGCTTCACTGACTGAGCCACCCAGGCGCCTCTCCATTTGATTCTCTAAATGACATCCTTTCAAAATTTGAAAAGACAAATACACTATTGTCCTACAGTTTTCTCATTTCTGGATTCAATGGCCTTATTTACTTTTTAGATCTTCCTTCAACAGTGATTAAATGATTATACCTTGGCACTGTCTGTCAAACAATCCATTGCCAATATTCGATAATGGGCTGCATATAATCTATCCCCTTAAAATAACACTCCCTAATTACTTGTGATTTATAATTCTTTTAAGGCATATGAGACTGAAAGTTTTTTTAGCATATTGCCTCTTAATATTCCTGTAGGCAAAAGAGACTTGTTTTGCTTTGTTCCATTTTGCCCTTACGTGAATTGCTCCTAAGCCTGGGGTTCCTTGTTCCTATTCTGTGGATTTTTCCTACATCTTCTTCTATCTGTTCAACTATCCCCCCACAGTTTGCAGTATTTTATATTTCACCTCTTTTTACATTTTAGACTGTTGGCTTTAGCCTATATTTTTTTATAAAAATCATTTCAAATATATTTGTGGACCCTCTAGTATTAGTGAGTTCTTCATGTTTTTAGTCATGTAGAAGTTACATCATAGAGCCTTCAAAGTCTTCACTGGCATAATTTTTGGATAGAAATAATTCAAGATTGTTTGAGAAAGCTTTCCTACAGGTTGATGAAGATCTGTTAATCAATATAAGAAATGTGTACTTCTGGGACGCCTAAGTAGATCAGTCGGTTAAGCGTCCAACTTCACCTCAGGTCATGATGTTGTGGTTCGTGGGTTTGAGCCCCGCATCAGACTCTATGCTGACAGCTTAGAGCCTGGAGTATATTTTCTGATTCCATGTCTCCACGTCTCTCTGACTCTCCCTTGCTGTCCCTATCTCTCTCAAAAATAAATAAAAACATTAAAAAAATAAATGTATACTTGTTAAATCACTGCAAATCCAGCCTTTGTTCACAGACTCTAAAATATCTCATTAAAATACAGATACATTATATGATAAAATTCAAAATGACTAGTGGTAACAACTTTTAATGAGCTCGTAGTCTATTTATTAAATCACTGTAACTAATAACAATATTTTCTATTATGTAAAAAAATATTTTCAATCAAGTACTTAAGGTATACAGTATAGTGATTCAACACTTCCATACATCACCCAGTGCTCGTCACAAGTGCATTTCTTAATCCCCATTACGTATTTCATGCATCCTCCACCATCTTCCCCTCTGGTAATGGTCAATTTGTTCTCTATAGTTAAGGGTCTGTTTCTTGATTTGCCTCTCCCTCTCTTTTTTCTTCTTTGCTCATTGTTTTGTTTCTTAAATTCCAATTATGAGTGAAATCATATGGTATTTGTCTTTCTCTGGGTGACTTATTTCTACGTAGCATAATACTTTAGCTTAATTCATGTCATTGTAAATGGCAAGATTTCATTCTTTTTCATAGCTGAATAATATTCTACTGTGTGTATATGTGTGTGTTTATATTTATAGATATATATTGTATATATATAGATATACATATATAATACACATATAATATTCTGCTGTATGTATGTGTGTTTATATATATGTATATATAATATATCTATACATATATAACACATCTTCCTTATACATTCATCAATCAATGGACATTTGAGCTGTTGCCATAATTTGACTATTGTAAATAATGCTGTTATAAAAATCGAGGTGCATGTTCCCCTTCCAATCAGTATTTCTGTATCCTTTGGGTAAATACCTAGTAGTGCAATTGATGGATCTAAGGTAGTTCTATTTTTAACTTTTTGAGGAACCTCCATACTGTTTTTCACATTAGCTACACCCATTTACATTCCCACCAGCAGTGGAAGAGGGTTCCCCTTTCTCCACATCCTCACCAGTATCTGTTGTTTTCTGTGTTGTTAATTTTAGCCATTCTGACGGGCATGAGGTGGTATCTCATGATGGTTTTTATTTGTATTTCTCTGAATATGAGTGATATTGAGAATCTTTTCATGTGTCTGTTAGTCATCTGGATGTCTTCTTTAGAAAAGTATCTATTCATGCCTTCTGCTTATTTCTTAACTGAATTATTTTTTGGGAGTGTTCAGTTTTATAAGTTCTTTATAGGTTTTGGATACTAACCCTTTATCTAATATGTCATTTGAAAATATATTCTGTTAGTTGCCTTTTAGTTTTGTTGATTGTTTCCTTCACTGTGCAGACGTTTTCTATCTCAATGAACTCCCAATAGTTCCTTGTTGTTTTGTTTCCATTGCCTCCAGAGATGCATCTAGTAATAAGTTGCTACAGCCAACATTAAAGAGGTTCCTGCCTGTGTTCTTCTGAAGGATTTTGATGGTTTCTTGTCTCATATTTAGGCCTTTCATCTATTTTTATTTTATTTTTGTGTATGGTGTAAGAAAGTGGTCCAGGTTCATTCTTCTGCATATCGCTGTCCAGTTGTCCCCACACCATTTATTGAAGAGAGTGTCTTTTTTCAACTGGATATTCTTTCCTGCTTTGTTAAATATTAGTTGGCCATGTAGTTATGGGTCCATTTCTGAGTTTTCTATTCTGTTCCATTGACTTATGTGTCTGTTTATGTGTCAGTACCACATGATTTTGATGACTACAGCTTTGTAATATAGCTTCAAGTGTGGAATTGTAATGACTCCAGCTTCTCTTTTCTTTTTCAAGATTATTTTGACTATTTGGGGTCTTTTGTGATTCCATGAAATTGTAGGATTGTTTGTTCTGGCCCCATGGAAAATACTGGTGGTATTTTGATAGGGATTGCCTTAAATGTGTAGATTGTTTTGAGTAGTATAGACATCTTAACAATATTTATTCTTCCAATCCATTAGCATGGAATGTTTTTCCTTTTTTTGTTGTTTTTTTTTTTGAGTCATTGCCAATGTATTTCATAAGTGTTTTATAGTTTTCAGAGTTCAGATCTTTTACTTCTTTGGTTAGATTTTCCCTAGGTATCTTATGGGTTTTAGTGCAATTGTAAATGTGATTAATTCCTTGTTTTATCTTTCTGGTGCTTCATTATTGGTGTATAGAAATGCAACAGTTTTTGAAACTTTGATTTTATATCTTGTGACTGTGCTGAATTCATTTAACAGTTTTAGTAAATTTTTGGTAAAGTCTTTCAGGTTTTCTACATGGAGTACATGTCTCCGATAAATCATGAAAGTTTAACTTCTTCCTTCCTGATTTTGATGGCTTTTATTTGTTTTTGTTGTCTGATTGATGAATTTAGGACATCCAGTACTATGTTAAATAATATATGAGAGGAGAGTGGACATCCCTGTCTTATTCCTGACCTGAGAGCTCTCAGTTTTCCCTATTAAGGATAATATTTTTTATATTTGTATTTTTTGTATTTTAAAATTTAATTTTTGTATTTTATATTTCATATCATTTGTATGTGGTCTTTATGATGTTGAGGTATGTTCCATCCGTCCCTATGTATTTGAGGGTTTTTATCAAGAATGGATGCTGTATTTTGTCAAATGCTTTCTCTGCATTTATTGAGAGAATCATATGGCATTTATCCTTTCTTATATTAATGTACTGTATCACGTTAATTGATCTGTGACTACTGAATGAGATTGGCAGCCCAGCAATAAATCCTACTTGATTGTAATGAATAATTCTTTAAATGAACTGTTGGATTTGATTTGCCAGTATCTTGTTGAGAATTTTTGCATCCATTTTCATCAGACATTGGCCTATAATTCTCGTTTTAGTGGGATCTTTGCCTGGTTTTGAAATTAAGGTAAAGAAATTAAGGTAATGCTGGTCTCAATGCTGGTTTGGAAGTTTTCCTTCCATTTCCATTTTTTGGAACTGTTTGGGATGAATACTTATTAATTCTTCTTTAAATGTTTTGTAGAATTCCCCCAGGAAGTCATCTGCCACTGGACTTTTGTTTGTTGGGGGATTTTTGATTACTGATTCAATATCATTGCTGGTTAGGGTTTGCTCAAATTATCTATTTCTTCATGTTTCAGTTTTGGTAGTTTATAAGTTTCTAGAAATGTATCCATTGCTTCCATATTGCCCAGTTTATTCACCATATGATTTTTCATGATATTCTCTCATAATTATTTGTATTTCTGTGGTGTTGTAATCTGACCCCTCTCACTTGTGATTTTACTTATTTGGATGTTTTCTGTCTTTTTTTGATAAGTCTGGCTAGGGTTATCAATTTTATTAATTTTTTCAAAGACCCAGCTTTTAGTCTCACTGATCTGTTTTGGTAGGGTTTTTGCTTGTTTGTTCATTTCTATATCATTTATTTCTGCTCTACTCTTTATTATTTCCCTTCAGCTGGCTTTAGACTTTTTTATTTTCTAGTTCCTTTAGATGTAGAGTTACACGTCATATGAGACTTTTTTGGCTGTTTGAGGCAGACCTGTATTGCTATATACTCCCTCATATGACCAACTTTGCTACATCACAAAGGTTCTGGACTACAATGTGCTCATTTTTATTAGCTTCCATGTACTTTTTAATTTCTTATTTAATTTTTTGGTTAACCTATTCATTCTTTAGTAGGATGTTCTTTAAGTCCCATGTATTTAAGATTTTCCAAAATTTTTCTTGTTGTTGACTTCAAGCTTCATAATGTTGTGGTTGGAAAATATGCATAGTATGATTTCAATCTTTTTATACTTGTTGAGGCCTGACTTATGACACAGTGTGTGATCTAGTCTGGAGAATGTCCCATGTGCACTTGAGAAGAATGTGTATTCTATGCTTTAAGATGAAATGGTCTGAATGTATCTGTTAAGTCCATCCAGTCCAGTGTGTCATTCAAAGCCCCTGATTCCTTGTTAGTATTCTGTCCTAAGCATATCTAATACCTAAGGACAGTAGATCTGTCCACTGATGTAAATGTGGTGTTAAAGTTCCCTGCTATTATTGTTTTGTTAAAAATTTGTTTTGTTATGTTTGTTACTTTATATATTTGGGGGCTTCCAAGTTGTCAGCATCAGCATTTACAATTGTTAGGTATTCTTGTTGGGTAAACCCCTTTATTATGATGTAGTTCCCTTCATCTCTAGTTACAGTCTTTGGTTTAAAATCTAGTTCGTCTGACATGAGTACTGCTACTCCAGCTTTCTTTTGACATCCATTAGTATGATAGCTTTTCTCTATCCCCTTACTTTCAAACTGCTGGTGTCTGTGGGTTTAAAATGAGCCTCTTGTAGGCAGCATATGGTTTGGCCTTTTATTTTTTAATACATTCGATACCCTATGTCTTATGATTGGAGCATTTATTACATTTATATTCAGAGTGATGATTGATAAATACAAATTTAGTTCCAGTTATTACCTATAAAGTCAGTATTTCTGTAGGTTTTCTCTCTTTTTTTTTAATCTTTGTTGCTTTTGCTCTTTCTTTCCTACTCAGAGTCCCCTTTAATATTTCTTGCAGAGCTGATATAGTAGTCATGAACTCCTTTAGTGTTTGTTTGTCTGGGAAACTCTATCTCTCTATTCTGAATGACAGCCTTGCTGGATAAAGTATTCTTGGCTCCATATTTTTCCCATTTGAATATATGAATACATTGAATACATTATGCCACTTCTCTCTTGCCTGCCAAGTTTCTATGTAGAGGTCTGTTGCTAACCTGATTTGTCTTCATGTGTAGATTAGGGATTTTTTTTTCCCTTTGCTGCTTTTAAGATTCTTTCTTTATCGCTGTACTTTGCAAATTTTACCATGCCTTGATGTTGGTCTACTTTTGTTAATTTTGAAAGGAGTTCTCTGTGCTTCCTGGATTTGGATATCTGTTTCTTTCCTCAGGTAAGGGAAGTTTTCATCTCTAATTTGCTCAGATAATCTTTCTGCTTCCTTTTTTTCTCTCTTCTTCTTCTGAGGTCCCTAAAATATGAATGTTTTGTGTTTTATAGTCACTGAGTTCCCCAAGCCTACATTCATAACCCAATATTTTTCTCTCCCTCTTCTTTTCAGCTTCATTATTTTCCATAATTTAATCTCTATACCACTAATTCATTATTCTGTTTCATCCTTGTGCTCATTATATTGAGTCTATTTTGCCTCTCAGTTATAGCTTTTATTTCATCCTAACTAGTTTTTAGTTCTTCTATCTCCACAATAAAGGACCTCCTAGTGTCTTCTATGCTTTTCTCAAGCCCAGCTTATTATTGTTGTTTTAAATTCTTGTTCTGGAACAAGAATTACTTATATCAGTTTTGAGTAGATCCTTGGCTGTGAACTCTTCTTGTTCTTTATTTGGGATTAATTCCTCCGTCTTGGCATTTTGCCTAGATTGTTGTCTTCTGTGTGTTAGAAAAGGCTGTTATGTTCCCTGTTCCTGTGAGTAATGGCTATATTAAGAAGAAATCGGGATGCTGGGTGGTAGACTCTTGATTTCTATTTAGGTCATGATCTTTTAGTCATGAGATCAAGCCCCATGTTGGGCTGAGCCTCCTTGGAATTTTCTCTCCCTCTCCCTCTCTCTCTTCCTCTCCCATATTTGTGTGCTCTCTCCTTGTTGCGCTTTCTCTCTCTCTCTCTCTCTCTCTCTCTCTCTCTCTCTCTCTCTCTCTCTCTCAAAATAAATAAATGGTTTTTTTAAAGAGGCTGTAAACTGACTAGGGTCTGGTGCTTCAAGAAGTTTTTGTGGTGTATGCTGTGTGCACTGTGCTGATGTGTTTTGGTTGTTCTCTCAGATCAGTCCTCTGCAGACCTTCTCCTTGCCTGCCTTGGGGAGTGTTTCGACTTTATCCACTGTGCGGCAAGGTTCAACTAGGTATGTTTTGGTCTGCTTTTTAAAATAAACTAAATCTTGGGGTGCCTGGGTGGCTCAGTTGGTTAAGCATCCAGCTTCGGCTCAGGTCATGATCTCACAGTTTGTGGTTTCAAGCCCCGCATCAGGCTCTGTGTTAACAGCTAGCTCAGAACCTGGAGCCTTTCTTCAGATCCTGTGTTGCCTTCTCTCTCTGACCCTCCCCTGCTCGAGCTGTCTCTCTCTGTCTCTCAAAAATAAATTAAAACCATAAAAAAATATTTTTCAAATAAACTACATCTTATTTCCCCTAGAGCTGAAACTTTGCAGCCCACTATGACCAGTAGATGTTATGGGTTCAGACTGTTTGTGCTAGTCTTCTGAGGGAGGCACTTGCTGCTGCTTTGATTCTCAGTCATTCTTGCCAGAGTTCAGAAGCACCTGCAGAGTATAGGGTGGTGGGGCTTGGTGTAAGTGGCTTAAGCCTCCACTGTTAGTTCTCTGCCACTCATTGAAGTCCTTCCATGCTGATGGGCAGGGGTAAAAATGGTGTCAGTTTTTTCTCTTATCCCTGAAGAAGGGAGTTCAAGCCTGCCATTGTTAGGGAAGCCCTCAAGAAGAGCAAACATTCTTGCCTCTTGTGTCCCATGCTTCCATCAGATCCCTGCCTTCACCATGTCTGTATCCAAGTCATCCGCCTACCAAGTGGCCCAGTGCCTTTGTGTTTTATCTCAGGCACACCAAATGGATTTCAAAACCCCAAAATTTAAGGATCCAGCATGAGACAGACCCACGCTGATCCTCTGGGGTAGGATCTCACCATCTTAGGGCTAGTGCCAGCATGTCCTAGAAGGGCAGTCACACAACTGCATACAAACTTGGAGTTTGTGGCAAAGTGCAACAAAAAGCCCAGTGTCCAGGTTGGCTGCCCCCAGCAGCAATTAAATGGGACAACTCAATGGTGCCTGCCAGCTCTTTTGACCCCTGAGAGGCAGTGTCATTTCTCCAAGGTGCACTCCAAGAAGGGGAATTGTCTCACAGTGCAACCCTGAGAGGATCCTCAGATCATGCTATCCACTCCAGGCCTCTGCCCTCCTTCTCCGCAGGAGCACCTTTTTGCCCATGAGGCTCCACCCTGGAAATGGCACAGATTTCTAAAACTTTAGACTTTGAGCTTCACTGCTTATAAAAATTTGTGATTATCAACCCCTCTTATTTTCTCTGTCAATGGTTTTAGAGAAGTGTTTTCCTTGTGCAATGCTCTGTACCCTGCTCTCTCATTCTCTCTCTCTCTCTCTCTCTCTCTCTCTCTCTCTCTCTCTCTCTCCCCCTGATCAGGGCTCTCTCCCTTATGCAGCACCAGTGATTTCTTTCTCCCCAAATCATGTCTCTGCACCTCCTACCTTCCACAATGTAGCCTCTTCTCTCCCTCTAATTGTCCAGTTTGTTCTCTCAGTCTTCAGATTGATTTCATGGATGTTCAGGTTGATTCGATATTTATGTAGCTGTATTTGAGGGACAAGGCAAGCATAAGGTCCCCCTACTACTCCACCATCTGAATTAACATTCCCATGTTCCTCCTTTCTTTTTTTTTCTAAATTTTAAAAAATGTTTATTATTTTTGAAAGAGACAGAGAAGCAGAGGAGGGGCAGAGAGAGAGGGAGACACAGAATCAGAAGCAGACTCCAGGTTCTCAGCTGTCACCACAGAGCCCACCGCAGGGCTCAAACCCACAGACCACAAGATCATGACCTGAGCTGAAGTCAGTCGCCCGACCAACTGAGCCATCCAGGTGCCTCCTGTCCCTCCTTTCTTAAGAGATTTTGTTAGTTCCCAATATTTATTTAACAAATCTGGCTTTTTATTACTCTCCAAGTTATAACCTTATGAAATCAATGAGCTGCCTCACTTTGAATTCACTCATCTTGCTCTGTCTAGGCTTAGTACCCTGACTTGAATTATCCCTGATTCTTTCTCCTTGAGTCCAGTTCTAAGTCCTACCAACATCTAAGACTCTTTTCAGATCTGTGCACTATATACCACTTTCTTGCTACAGTAACCATTTCAGTACCACTTCTTCATTCTCTTTTTCAGTATAGTCATAGTTATCCCTACATATTGCAGTATCTATCCAAACTTTGATTACTTCATACCTATAATTTTTCATTCCCAACTGGATTTTGAACTACCTTAAAATGGAATGCCTTGCTTTGCAAGGCCTTTAGCACCTACCACAATTTTGAGTGCACCATAAATACTCATTTATTATTTATTTATTGAACTTATTTATGTTTCCTTATTCTAAAAAAGACTTTTGGAATAACATGCAGCAACAGCAGTGAAAAAATGATAAATGTATTGAAAACTCAGTTTGTGCAAAGCATTTTTCTAAGCACTTTTTCATGGACTGTGTATTTTAATCACAAAATAATGTTATCTACTAGTTTCAACCTCTTATGTACTATTTTTGTCATTGCAGAAATGATAAAACTGAGGTGTTTTAATATCAATGGGAGAAGCCCACTCTAACCCAGGGATTCTAGCTTCTGAAACAATATTCTTAACCTCTTGATCCAAATATGCAATTTGTAATAACTACAGTGGTGATTACAGGCACTAATTATGTATTTACAACACTTAAGCTTTTCAGAACTAGGAAGATTGATTCTGTGTTCTAATGAAAGCCTAGAGTGGTGATATTTAATCCTTCTCTGTGCCCTATATTAAATTTCATCATTTTTTTTCATTTTTACTTGAAAATCACTACCAGATCAATCTCTTCTTACTTATTTTTCTGTTACATTGGTTATCCAACTTTGAAGACATTTCTTCCCCAATCTAAATCTCATACTCAAACTAAATGAGCAGATCAGATGGTATCCTACTTATAGCTGAAAAACATAATAAAAATTCATGCTTGCGAAAAAGCTTATTGTACATCTGCAATGGGGTAGTACTTCAGATACCTTCAGGGAAAGAGGCAGAATTTTTTTTTCATTAGTTTTGGATCCATTCCAAATATAACCAGAATTCAGATTTATTATACAGAGTCCTGAAATAAAATCAGTGAAACATTTTTTGAGAATGGAAACTCTGCAACTAAATGTGAGCAGTAACTTACTCTGATGTGTCCACTTTTCTCAGCAGCATGATTTCTAAAATTTTTTTTAACATTTCTTCATTTGTGAGAGACAGAGAGAGAGCGAGGGAGGGGAAGAGAGAGAGGGAGAACAGAATCCGAAGCAGGCCCCAGGCTCTGACTTGTCAGCAAAGAGCCAATACAAGGCTCAAATTCACAAATCACAAGATCATGACCTGAGCTGAAGTTGGATGCTTAACTGACTGAACCACCCAGGTGCCCAAGTAGCATGCATTTCTAAATGCTTACTTGAATGTGTTAGTTACAAAAAAAAAAAAAACACAAGAAACAAGAAACAAAAAACAGAAAACACCTCCAGATAACAGAATGGATGACATTAACTTAGCTTAAAAGGAGATACAATGTAGTTCTACTCTGTCACATTTAGGATCAAAGTCTGATGTGACAAAAACCCAGCATTGCTGTTAATATAAATTGTAAGATGGAGACTGTGAAACAGCATAAACACCGTCTCTGGCACACAATGAGTTCACCAAATGTTTATATAATTAAAGATCCTAAAAATATGTTGATATTATGCAGCTTAACCCACACTTGAAGTAAAAGGCCAATGATATGTCATAGAAAATTAATGATAAAAAATGTAACTAATAAATAAAAATAATAAATAGGTAAGAATTGAATTTAAAACTTGTCTCTATATGTTTTCCCCCTTTTCTATATTTTCCCCTTTAAAGGAAAAATAAGGGGCACATGGATGGCTCAGTCGCTTAAACATCTGGCTTCAGTTCAGGTCACCATCTCGCAGTTTGTGAGTTTGAGCCCCACATCAAGCTCTGTGCTGACAGCTAAGAGCCTGGTGCCTGCTTCAGATTCCGTGTCTCCCTTTCTCTCTGCTCCTTCCCCACTCATGCTCTGTCTCTCTCTCAAAAGTAAATATTTTTAAAAAACCAAAACTAATATTTATACAGATATATGCAGACACACTAGTGTTAAAAGTATATATCTCTGGAAAATAAGCTTATATGTGTAATACCTATTTTAGGTTTTGAATAGAAAAATTTTACATAAGATACTATTAATTTAATAGTGCAGCAATCAAAGTATTACTTATTTAAAAGGTTTATAGAAGTTGTAGACTTAGACAGTCCCTGGTAGATTTCTCCATGTTGGCACTGATAGGCAAATACAGATCTACAGATTAAAGGAAAGGAGTGGTGTATGAAGCTAGTGTAATGGATATTTTGGCTGGAAGTACACACATTATATGCACCATAATCAAAATAGGTGTCATATCATGATGTAAAATTCACCAAAGAGGTGGGAAAATACCTATGTCACAACTTAAAACATATCACATATACGACGCATGCTGAATAAAAGGCACCTACACTAACAGAACAGAACCAAGCTTCAATCTTCTCTTTCTTCGTGTAGGAATTCTCTCCCATCTAGCTAACCTTTCATCATTAGACTGTAGGAAAAGAAAGGAGAGCAGGAAATTTCTTATTTGACAGATACTGTTATTATGATATACCAAAGCTGCTTGCACACCTCGTAAATCTTGAAAAAATCACTATTTCATTAATGGGATTCTGTAAGTTCTTGAGAAACCCTCCCCAGCTCCTGAATATCTCTCCCCTGTGGTTCTCTTGGATCTATGTGTCCATCACCACTTGAATGGATAAAGAAAATGTGACCCATATATACAAAGGAATCTCAGTCAGCCCTTAAGAAGAAGGAAATCCTGCCATTTGCAACAACAGGGGTGAGCTGAGGGGACATTATGGTATGAGAAATAAGTCAGCCAGAGAAAAACAAATACTATATGATCTCACTTATATGTGGAATTTTAAAAAGCCAAACATAAACAGAGTAGAATGATGGTTCCCAGAAGCTGAGAAGTGGGGAAATGGTTGAGGGTAGTCAAACGGTGCAAACTTCTAGTTATGAGTAAGTTCTGAGGTTTTACTATACAGTCTGCTGCCTGTAATTAACAGTACTCTTCTGTATACCTGGACATTGCTGATAGATCTTATATATTCTTACCACACACACAGAAAAAGTTAAGTAACTGTGGGAGGTGATGGATTTTTTTTAACTAATCATTTCATAATGTACACATAGATCAAGTCATCATTCTGTGCACCTTAAATGTATACAATGTTACATGTCAAACATATCTCAACAACACTGAAAGACAATGATAACAAAAACCAATATTCAGATAATGTGATAGAAAGTCAATATATCTTATGTTGCATTAACATACACACATGTATTCATAACAAAATAAGGAGGAAATGTTCACAAACTGTTTAAATGGAGTTGAATAATGGAGATTTTGTATCTGGAAATTCCTAAGATCATTGAAAAAATGACAAACTATTCCTGGTCTCTGATATGTAAGATTCTTCTGAACATTTTCTCAATCATTAAAATGTACTACCAGTTGAGAGTGGCTCTCCAATTAACTTAATTTTCATTGCACTTCAGTCAGGGGGAGTGAGATTGAGAGTATTTGAGAGGAAGATACCTTTTACTGCGTGTGGCTGCTCTGAGGAACCGTTCCTTTTGTGAACATACTGTGTGGCCTTTTGTGAACATACTGCGTAGCTATTCAAATACTCCTTCCAGAGCTTTTGTGGGTGTCAGTGAGATGGCATGGCCAAAAATCCCACACTGTTCAGTTATATTGTGACAAACATGCAATGTGTTGTATGAATTTAATACAATGTAAACAAAATCTTTGTGTAAGTAAAAGGAGAAGAAGAACAAGAACAAGAATAAGAACAAGAAAGAAAGACAGCTCCCTTAACAGACTAAAGCTTCCCTCATAAGAACTGTGGTGTGTCTATATTGGTCTATATTATTGCTCAGGATCCAATGTGTTAGAAGGACCAAAGACTGACTTTGTATTATTCCCTCAGTTATAACTCACTGACTTGTTTTCAAATTAGCAGACCTCTCTTTCCCTCTGTTTTTCTGTCTCTGTCTCCTTTTCATATACAACCTTTGAATTGTACTTGATTTTAGAGTCTGCACAGTCACAGCAGGGTGGGGAGTTGCAAGGAGCAGGTATACAAGGCTACCATTACATTTTCAGCAAAATTTCCTTGCTTGCACTGACCTAAAAGTCAATAAATTAAGAAGTATGTTATCCTTTCCTCCAATAAGTTTTTTTTTAATATAGGTAAGCAGGGCTCTACCTAGAATTGCATTTATATTTATAGGTAGTACTTCTTCAGTAATTCATCAAAGTATAAAGACTGAGTATTTTGCTTGTACTGCTCCATTCTGAACCATAATAGTTCATTGTATAATTAAAGATTTCTTCATTTTAATTTTTTTCTGTTTTATTTATTTTTGAGAGACAGAGAGAGATAGCATGAGCAGGGGAGGATCAGAAAGAAAGGAAGACACAGAATCTGAAACAGGCTCCAGGCTCTGAGCTAGCTGTCAGCACAGAGCTTTATGTGGGGCTAGAACCCACGAACTGTGAGATCATGACCTGAGCCAAAGCTGGATGCTAACCAACTAAGCCACCCAGGAGCCCCAAAGATTTCTTCATTTTAAAGATGAACATTCATCCAACTAAATCCAAAGTAATCTTTCAATAATTAGTATATGTGCTGCCAAAGCAAGCACAATCTTTCAATAATTATAACTACAAGGGAGAAAATAGATATCTGGAGATACATAGAGTAATTAACAAATATAATTATTTTCTTTTGACAAAAGAATTACAAAAACAACTTTAGTCTTATTATTATTCATGTTCAGAGAGAAAACTACTTGACAGCCCAGGTATGTATTTGTAAATTCACAGTCAAGAATAACTTGGGTTCTGAAAGTTTTCTGGCAGTTCTTTTAAAATTATGTTCTGGTGTGCCATTAACTTTATCATATTAATTCCTAGGTTAGCATTTCTATACAAGGAATCAATATCAAAGAGAATAAATGGAACCATAGAAATAATTTTTTTTGTTTTTATTTAAGCCTTAATTTTGGTGGTACAAAGTTTGGATGTTGCTATGATGCAAAAATCAAAATCACCTTAAAATTATTTACATTAATAATAATAAAAAAAGATTAAGGGGCACCTGAGTGGCTCAGTTGGTTAAACATCTGACTTCAGCTCAGGTCATGATATCACAGTTCATTGTTTGAACCCTAGGTCAGGCTCTGAGCTGACAGCTCAGAGCCTGGAGCCTGCTTCAGATTCTCTGTTTCCTTCTCTCTCTGCCCCTCCCCCATTGTGCACTAGCTCACACACTCTCTCAAAAAAAATTAATTAATTTAAAAAATTTTAGTAAAAATAAAAATAAATTAAAGCCATGTGATGGAAGACTCCCACAGGCCAGAGCCAGAGTGCAGTTGGAGCGGGTGAAGCTCAGGGCTCCCCAGGAAGGCAAACAGGGTATAGTTGGAGCCTGCAGGGTGCACTGTGTGGATCTAGAAGTGTGAGGCAGAAACACAGTTCCTGCTGGAGGGGAAGGTGGAGCATGAGCTTGGAGGCAGTGAGCATCAGGAGCAGCTGGAAGAATGATGTAGTCAGGCCTAAGAAGCAGCTGCCAAATTCATACTTCGCAGAAGCAGCCTGATCTCAGGCAGGATCTCGGAGTTGGGAGTGGGGTGGGATGGGCAGGTGAGTCCTGGTATGAGAAACACCTGGGTGTCCTGGGTCCAGAGACTCCCTGGTCCCAGATCATCTATAAGGAATCTGGCTTGGGTCATCTATTAAGCAAGCCTCAATCCTCAAAAATACCTCTCTCCCCCAACTCAGAATCACAGCACATCAGCCCCCCTCTCCCCAGTGGCTCTGGTAGATGTAGGAAAAGGGCTCTGGCCCAAAGGCGGTGCAGCTGAGGGACCTCACCAGACCAGAAGGAGGGAATGAACTGGGAGTGCTATGGCCAGAAATCTATAACAGTCCAGGAGGCCCAAGCACCAAGACAACAAAATGGTTTCTATTGTAGAACCCTGGGCCCAGTCAGACTTCAGACAAGGTCTAAGGCCACAGTAACCCAAAAGCATCCAATCATTGGAGATCTCTAGACCAGCATATCATACAACTGCAGGCAAAGGAAACAAAATTTGGCAGTGGGTGCCTAGGGGTAATAATTAGCAATACCACTCTCATTTCCACACATCGATTTCTGGACCCATGAATCCTGGCTATGGAAGAAACAGTACCATTCTTTGGATGCTGATTCAGAGCATACAGCTTTATGGGGAGCCATGCTCCAGCCCTGCAAGGTATTGTCATCTAGTTAGTGATATAAATAGGCCTTCCAAAGGCCATTGCACCATTTTAGCAGAACAGCTTCTCCAGAATGGTGGGAAACATGTTAAGACTAGAGAATTGCATGACTGGGCACATTGCTGACCTCTTTTTGCCATGAAGTGAGTTCACTAATCAGAAACAGTGCTGTATGTAATACCATGGTATTCTCTTTCTCCATGAATGGTAGCATGGGCAGAAGCTTTACCCTCAGGGAAGGTGAGTTAATATCTAGAATGTCTACTCCAATTAGAACAAAACTCTGCCCCTTCCTTAATGGAAACAGTCCACTGTTATCACCAATCTGATGCTAGGTAGCTGATTGACTACCTCAGGGAAAGGGATCACATTGGGGACTCAGTCTTAGTCTCTGCTGCTAGCAGATTAAGCATTCAGCAGTGGCCCTAACAGGCCAGCCTGGTGAGTGGAAGTCCATATTGCTGAGCCCACGCATAAACTTCATCCTTGCCACCATGGCCACTTTGTTCCTGAGATCATTGGGCAATGACAGGAGGGCTAGGGAAAGATGCTGATTAATGTCCACAGAATGGGTTATCCTATCCATTTGATTATTAAAATCTTCCTCTGCTGCTTCCTCATCTTGAGGTGAGCGTTCCCATAGGACACAAATATCTTCACACTTTTTGCCCATTGAGAGAGGTCTTTCTACAGAACTCTTCCCAAAACTTCCTTGTCATAAATTCTCCAATCATGTTCCTTCTAAGTGCCAAACCATTTAGAGAAACCATTGGACATAGCCAATGAACCTGTATATAATGGCATGTCTGGCCACTTCTGCTGGGAGCCATTTCTGAAGTAAGGCTGGTTTGCAAGGTCTCCCACTGTCAGATGGAGACCAGCATCTTCACCCACTGAATTTCTGCTTGAGCACCGACCCCCAAGGTGCCTGACTGACTGATATCAGGAGTGACTTGCCTTCTTATGCTAAAAATATGTGAACTGTACCTAATGAAAAAGACTTGTTATAGGAGTTTCTTCTTTTGTGATTATAGGAGCAAATATTACATTTCCTGAGAAAATCTATTTTTCTTCCCCTCAAAAACAGGCTATTGACCCCTGCTTACAAAGAACTAACTCTTGCCTTTATTATGCTAAAAACATTGCCTTTGTATTTAAATGCTAAAGATACCTTTCTTCCCCGTGTGATAAGCATCTAGTCACCTACTTCAATCACTATTGATAAAGATTATGCATGAGTCTTCTACCAATCTATGTTCTGGGAAATTTTTACATACCAAAGAATTTGTCATCAGAAATCATTGTCTAAGGCAATTGCCACTCCTGTTTTGTACCCCATACAATTTTTCCATAAATAACAAATCTCAGGTCAGTGCAGAGTTGCCTGCCCAGTGATCAGAAAGAAGCTGAGGCTCTCTCACTCCCTTTCACCGACACCGCCCATCCTTCAAGGAACCCTGGATCTCCTGGATCTAGACTCCGGCACACTTCCTCTAAAAAAAAAAGTGAACAAACAGATGCATTGTTTAAAGTTCTTCCTGCTGGGAAGATTTTTCTTCACTACTGTCCTTCAGGAATGTCCCAGAAAGAGGCTGTAGAACCACAGCCATCCACTTTCAGGTGCTCCTTGCACATCATGCAGAAACATCTATAAAGCAGGCCCAAGACTTATATCCCTCTGTCTGTTGATCACAGAGAACTCCCCATGAAGCCAGAGGTGCAGGTTAGAAGAGGAAGGGAGGGTAGCAGGAATGGGGAGCGTGGGTGTTTGGTGGCTCCTTCAGGTTATTTTTTGTGCCTTCAGGGCCTGCTTGAGCCTGATCACATATATACCACCTCCATTTGATGTTGGAGCACACCCAACTTTATGGCTCGGCAAATCAAATACCCAGCTCATGGCTGTCAACTGAGGTTGCATGGTAATGTTCAGTCTCTACCAAGGTCCAGTCACACACCAAGAGTTATTTCTCAAAAGGAGAGTAGTTATCTTCAGAATATGGCAGGGCTTTGCCTCAAAATCCTAGGCCTATGCTGTGACTCATCTATAGGCACCTGCCAAAGGCTCCAAACAGAATATCCATCTGCCATGAGCTTTCAAGCATCATTGGATCTGCTGGGTCATGTGGTCCGAGTGGCAGAGCAGCCTGCACCAGCAGCCTGGACCTGTTGCCCAGCCTTCTCTTTTTCCTGACCCCACCCAAAAATAGCAGCTTTTCAGGTCACTCCATAAATGGGTCAGGGTAACAAACCCAAATAAGGAATAAGCTGTCTCCAAAATTCCAAAAGGTTCGTTAGATGTCGTGCTTCTTTTATGGTTTTAAGAGGGGCTGGAGGCAACCAAATATCCTTTACCTCAGGAGGGATATCTTAGTATGCCCCATACCCAAGAAATTTCATTGAGATAGAAGGCTTCTGATTTTTAGTTTGATTTATTTCCCACCCTTTGCCATGCAAATGTTTTATCAATAACTCTCCAGTAGTTGCTACTCCTTTATCCCTACATCCAATCAACTTAATGGTACCAATGTAATGGAACGGTGTGATATCTCATGGAAAGGAGAAGTGATAAAGATCCTTGCCAACTAAATTATGACAAAGGGCTAGAGAGCTGATGTTCTACTGAACCTGTGTTGCTGGCCTTTCAAACTGAAAGCAAACTGTTTCCTATGATCTTTTCTAAGAGCTATTAAAAACAAGCACTTGACCTACCTGCATTTATCTTTAAGTAATCTTACCAGATGGTCCAGAGCTCTGCTGCTTGGCTTTTCTGTTCTAGTGAGTCCAATGGAGCTACATTTTACAGTAGATCAGTATACCTGGTAGAGTCAATGATATGCCCCAATAAGATTTAAAAAAAAAAAAAAAAAAGAATCTCACATTTTTAAACAAAGCTTTTTATTTCTCAAAAATCAATTATGGGGCACCTGGGTGGCTCAGTTGGTTAAGCATCTGACTCTTGGTTTTGGCTCAGGTCATGATCTCACAGTTCCTGAGGTCAAGCAGTATGACAGTGTTCTGTCTGCTGATAGTGAAGAACCTGCTTGAGATTTCTTTCTCCCATCCTTTTTGCCACCCCCCCCACCTGCTCACATGCATGCTCACTCACTCTCTCAATAAGTAAATAAACTTTAAAAAATCAAATGCTATGTTGATAACAAGTCTGGTTTTCAAAAGGGTACTAGTGTAGTCTGAATGCCTGCTCATAATGCACCAGACAAACTTGGAACCTGAGCTGCTCACCTAAGCTGGACATTTTAAGCTGAATCATAAAGTAGACACTTCCAGAAATAGTCCTCAGCATCCATTTTATTAGTGGAACTGGAAACTAACAGAGCCTGAAATCATAAGTTATTTCTACTAACAGGCTATTCACTCTCCCAACATGTCTGCTCTGCCATGTGTTTGGCCCATTAACACACACCTATGGCTTCTTTGAGAGTTTTCTATAAAAAATTGACTGAAAAAAGAAAATTAAGCTTGCTTTCCAGATGCCTTGTCTTTTCATGTACCCGATTATATATTTATAAAGAAATACCTTTATAAAACAGAATCATCTGTTGAATTACCACTACTTTAGCTAAGAGACAAATCATTGTAAGATTATCAAGCTACCCATCATTATCCAATTATTTTCTTCGATTATATGACCAGTTTAATGTTTTTACACTGATCACTAGAATATACTGTCTTGAGGAACAAGCAGTAAAGACATTGGTGGTAGCTCTCATTTATACCAGAAGACCCATTTAAAAATATCCGCTCTAATATCTATTGGCTTAGAGGTTTTAGTACCCATTAGAGGAACACTCTTACCTAGAGACATGATATATTTCAGTTGAATTAAAAGTAGCAGTTAACTTGCATACTGATTTTAGATTCCAGATGCCACTAGACAAAGAAGTGTACTATGAATAGATTGACATTATGATCTCTGAATATCAAGGGGAATAGAGAGGTTGTTATAAGATGGAGAAGGAAAAATTTTGGATTTTTAAAGGTGATTTAAGTTACCTTTTTTAATATTATTATATCTAATGGTAATGGCTAGTGAACACGATGTTGGACACACTGGATATTGAACACTGATAGATATATGAAGTTACCATGAGTGTCTGAGACTACTCAACATTCCACCAAAGTAATTTTTCATCCTACTAAATAGTATCCTCCTTTAACTATTAGCATAAATTTATACCTAGAAAGAATATTCTTTTGTAGAATGACTACAAATTGCATTGATGCTAAAGATATAACACTGCTTTTAAGGAAGAATAAATGAAGAATTGGTACTACTCATTCAGTGAAAATAATTCATTGTGGGATAGCAAACTAAAAGGATTCATAAATGATTCAAGCTTGACCCCATACTAAAAGCAAATCAGAGTGAGACAATGAAAGGGCACATTAATGAGAAAATCGCAAGTAGAATTAGTATAAAGACTTTTTCTTCCATGGGATTTTTCCCAAAGCTTGTTTGACATCTTTGTTTCTTAGAGAGTAAATCAGAGGGTTTAACGTGGGTGTGACCTATATGTAAAATACTGAAGCCACTTTACGCAATTCAGGATTGCTTGGAGGTGTGAGATACACAAAAGAGACAGTCCCATGGAGCAAACTTACCACTCCCAAATGGGAGCTGCAGGTGGAGAAGGCTTTCTTTCTCTCTTCACTGGAGGGTATCTTCAAGACTGTGGTCACAATGTACATGTAAGATACTATAATAACAACTATTGTAGGCAAAATAATGAAAGCAGCCAAACTAAGAGACACCATCTTATTGACAGAGATTGGAGCAGGAAATCTTCTCAATTTGGTAAGAACCACAGTAGAAGTGATCAATGACTCAGGAAGCACAGAATGACACTGAGAATGTTGTGCTGGGTTGGAGGATGGAACTGAGCCACCACAGAGATAGGAACCAGCCACCAGCTTAATACAAAGGCGTCTTGACATGTGCACACTATAAAGAAGAGGGTTGCAAATGGCGATGAAGCAGTCATAGGCCATGGCTGCCAGGAGAAAAGCCTCTGTAACCATGAAAAATGCATAAAGAAACAGCTGAGCCACACAACCTACAAAAGAGATAGTCTTTTTCTTAGACAGGAAGTTGACCATGGCTTTCGGGGCAATAACAGTGGAGTAGGAGAGGTCAATGAAGGAGAGATTCCCTAGAAAGAAATACATTGGTGGGTTCAGCTGGGAGTCAGTCACAATGATTGCCATCATACTAACGTTCCCCAAAAGGACCATGATATAGACCAGCAGGAATAAGAGGAAAAGGAGAATGTGGACCTCAAGACGGACCCTGAAGCCTACAAGAATGAAGTCAGTTACATCTGAATGGTTGCCTGTTCCCTTGTCACCCATGTCAAGAACCTGATAAGAGGTACAAGACAAGGTTAAAAATTAAACTTTGTATCTATTTGCTAGTATCATAAAATATTCTTTTTCTCAGGGTGCCTGGGTGGCTTAGTCAGTTGAGGGTCCAACTTTGCTTCAAATCATGATCTTACAGTTTGTGGGTTTGAGCCCCGGGTGGGGCTCTGTACAGATCAGCCTGGAGCCTGATTCAGATTCTCTGTCTCCCTTTCTCTCCCTACCCCTCTCTAACTCATGCTCCATCTCTCTTGTCTCTCAAAAATGAATAAATGCTTTAAAAATTTTTTAATAATCCTTTTCTCTTGTGGAAGATATTGAAAGTTGTGTTATCCAATTTTATTAGGTATGATTTGCTGCACCCTTTTATAGAAAGTAAATCTAAGGTATATTGAGATCATCCATCAGCACACAACATGTAAGTTACCTAACTCATAGTTTTCTAATGTGACTCTCCAAATCCAGTGCTCTTCCCATTTAGCACATATGACATTTATGCAGAAAGCATTATTCCTTTATACTGTTTACCTCTTCACTTGATTTTCATGGTAAGTTTAGTATATCTGAAAGTTTTAGAGATGTATAAGTATTTATCCTCATCTTTAATTTGCAATTTCAAATTTATTTTATTCTTGATAATGCTTCCAACTTATGGTAGAAGGATCTAATTAAACAGTGAAGTAAAACTCCATGAAACAGGCATTTAGGTGGATCAGTGGTTAAGTATCTGACTTTGATTCAGGTCATGATCTCACAGTTCACAGGTTTGAGCTCCACATCAGGCTCTGCACCGATAGTGCAGAGTCTGATTCAGATACTCTGTCTCCCTCTCTCTCTGCCCCTTCCCCTCTTGCTCTCTCTCAAAAATAAATAAACATTGAATAAGTTAATTAGTTAATTAAAACTCCATGAATAGACATTAGTGTCAAATACACGTTAATATTTGTGAGAGATAAAATAGTTTGTGAGAGATAAAAAGAGGTTACCAAGATATTTAGTTTTGTATCCAAAATGAAAACCTTGAAATATAGAATGCATCATCACCTTCTTGAAAGGGACAAAGCTTAGACATACTACCAGGAGGAAAAATCCATGGATTCTGCATATCTCTGTACAAATCTGTCAAGAAGCCCATTTGACTTTGAACATCTGTGCAAATAAAAAAAAAGAAATTTCAAATCAATGTATTGACTAAAACTTTGGAAAAGTAATTTTATGATGTTTCTACTTAGAGTGAGATCCATGAACATATTAAAAATTTTAAAGCAATTATTTTGAACTGGTCACACAGTTAGAAATAGTCTAATTTGTTTTTTCTATAACTTTGGAAACTCTCCATTTTCTCACATAAAGTGACACAGCTATTTCTTTTATTCAGATTTTAACATCAAATGTGATTTAAACCACCCAACCGAAGGGACAGCTCACATGGCTTATCAAAAGCACCAAATGATCTAAAAAGTATACATTTTCAATTTGGCACATGTGGGCAGAGTCACCATATCCTGCTCTCATCCTCTATCAGGCATGTGACCATCTGTCTTCATGCTCTACCCTGGTCCCTCAGCTCCTACCACTCTCAGCCCATCTTCCTCCTCTCCACCAGATACTAACCTTCTCAAAATGTTAATAACTTAGTGCACACAAGGGAAAAACTGCCAACAGCTCCATAATCGTATCCTTAGGCTCCTTCCTTACCTCACTGCTCCAAGGACAAACCAAAATCCACTGAAATAATCTTAATTAAATTTATTTTTGAAAAAAGGACTAAGTGCCCATATTAACTTGTATAAGGACATTTGCACTTAAACACTGTTGTAAACTAGGTTTAAAGGAATAAAGATTTAACAATGGAGAGTCACCTGGGTGGCTCAGTCAGTTAAGCATTCAACTCTTGATATCAGCTTAAGTCATGATCTCCTGGCTTGTGAGTTCAGGCCCCACATGGATCACTGGGTTGCCAGTGCAGAGCCTTCTTGGGATATTCTCTCTCTCCCTCTCTCTTTTTTTCGAAATAAATTAAATTTTAAAAGAAAGATTTAACAGTGGAATTTCAGGCATCAGACATCAAATGTAAGTGAGTAAAGGCAGAGAAGAAAGAGTTTATATTTTAGAGAAAGTAAGAAGGCCTTGTCAAAGGCACCAAATTCACATCATACAGCTGGATATCTGGCAGTATTTTAGCAGATTGTTTTTTGTTTTATAGTTCCCATTGTTATTAACCAAATTCTATTATATTGCCTGAAACTATATCAGCCAGTATGCAGTGACAGGAAATCATTATTTGGAGATTGCTATCATTTTCCAAGAGTAATGTGTATTCATCCAATCATTCATTAAGTCACTGAACACGATGGGCCACCTACTTTATACCAGTCAAAGTACAGGAATACACAAGTCAGATACACTCAGAAAGGAGCTTCTTCCCAAAATACAAGTGCATCACATTTTCTTGTTTGCCTACTTTTTTATTGTGAAATAACCAGTATGTTGTGATTTACCCTTCAGAAAAAGGTGTGTGATTTTTTGAGGTGCATACCAGCTTTCAAAAATAATTTGTAACAAGTAAATCTTACCAATCATAGAATAATTTTTATGCATGAAGGCACACAGACATACTCACAAATGACTAATTATTTGACTGAAATAAACAAAGATTTATCTCATCCCTTACCTGAATATTCCTTTCTTTACTTTTCTTGAGCAATTCTCTAATGATAGATGCAAGGATGTAAACATACGTTGTTTAATTCTGGAAATGCAAAAACAATTTATGAAGCTAAACACAAGAAAATTAAAGACTAGGTCAAAATTAAGCATTTTTTAAAATTAAAATTTCACACAACATATAAAAATCTTGTTTTAAAATATATAACTTTATTCTATAATAGGCTCTGCTCATAGATGAGTAACACCCTATTCTTCAATTAAGAGTATCTTTATATCTCCTTTAGCAGTGTTTCTGCCTGAAAATCCTGTCATTTTGTACCTTTGTAGAGACAAGAGGATGAAGAGGTGATCTAGTGAAGCCTCTTCCAACCCTGTGAATGTTGCTTTATTGAAACTGAAAACAAAATGCAACTGAGCCTCTAGAACTGCCTTGCATGAGATGCCTCTCCTTCAGGGGGGTATCTCACAGGCCTCACAATGAGGGTGAGGACTGCACATGGGAATTTAAGTAAGGCGAAGACAGAAGCACCAGTGAATAGTGCAGTCCCTGATGACTTGGGGAACACAGGAGTCCTGGTGCCCTCAGTTAGCTCTACAGCAACCATTTCAGGTCATTATTATATGTATTGGGTTGAAAGAGTTCCTCTGAGGGAGGCTAAAATTAAGTCAATTGTGGGATAATAACAATGGCAGGCTCCAGATCCATCCCATGAGGACCACATAGAAGAGACAAAGAGAACAAAGTATATTTACTCTATTTATTCACCTTGAATCATCTCTGAGTCTTTTTTGGACATGACTTCTTATTAGGAAAACTTGTTTTAAGATTGACATAACATGTTTTATATAATTTCCATTCCTAAATTCAATTTCTGCCTTCTACCATCACAGCTACTAATGCTTTTACATGAGAGTTCAATGTCTTCTATTTTCTTGTTGTATCTTACTCTTTGCTATATGATTTTTATTTTGCACTTTATACATAATGTTATAATGTGACCACTGTATTCATAATTAAAATTAATGAGCAACAGTCTATCAATAAACCCACATATTTGAATACAAGTGACAATGATCTCAAGGCCTTGTTATCTCTGGTGAACTAAACCTTAGTTCTAGCTAGACTACAAGTTTATGGATCCAGATATAAGAATGTACTTATTTCAATGAAATACAAGAAGTAATGAAAAAGAAATGAGTTTTAAGGAAATAAACACACAGAACTGTACCCATCCTTAGTATACCTTACACTGAATTTCAGTTATCAAAGACAGAATTTAATGCCCATGATAAAATATTTAAATAACATTTTCTTGAGCCACCTGGGTGGCTCAGTCAGTTAAGCAGAGAGCTTCGGCTCTGGTCATGATCTCATAGTTTGTGGGTTTGAGCCCCGCATCAGGCTCTATGCTGACAGCTAGCTCAGAGCCTGGAGCTTGCTTCCGATTCTGTGTGTCCCTCTCTCTGTGCCCCTCCCCTGCTCATGATCTGTCTCTCTGTGCTTTCAAAACTAAATAAATGTTAAAAATTTTTTAAATAATAATATTTTCTTTCATATACTTACAAGCTAGCTATTGCAAAACTAAGGTATAAAAAGGAAACACAAATTTTAGTGTTAATGTAACCTCAGGTGACTGGGGTCATCAACTAGGCAATTCTTCTGATTTGGGCCATGCAGTCTCAACTGTGGAGGGTGGCCTCAGCTGGGATGACTCAGACAGCCTGTCTTTTCTCTGTATTGTGTGCTTTCTCCAGCAGGCATCCCTGGGCCTTGTTGAAAGCAGAAATGAACCAGCACTTTTTCAGTAATAATACCATCAGCCAAAGTGAGTGATATGGGTGAATCAAGGCATGGGGCAGAGCTTGCCTGAGTGAGAGAACACATAGTCACATAGCACGAAGCAGGGGCAAAGGGAGGGGTGAAGAATTAGGATCTTGTCAACATAGGGCTATGTCCTGAAATGGAGTCCCATTGGTCCTTTTCAAAGACCTTACCACAGGTCCCTGGCATATGCTCCCTATTAGATTAGAAAAAACTTCTCATGGTTTTAAGTGATTATCTGTTGGCTATTTTGAATATTTCTATTCTTGTGTCTATTAGAAATTCCACTTCTTCATGTATTTTTTTCCCCACAAAAAGCAATCATATTCAGGTCCTGAGGTTATCGATGGTTTTTTTTCCACCTTCTTGTACTTGAAGAATAATAGTCATACTTTGTCATCCAAATTTATTGTAAAATTATCCATGAGATTTGGTCTTTCTAGCTAAATGTTCAGGGTTTTTCTTTTTATTGTTTTTAATGTTTATTTATTTTTGAGAGGGAGAGACAGAATAGGAGTGAAGGATGAGCAGAGAGAGAGGGAGACAGAGAATCCAACACAGGTTCCAGGCTCCACACTGTCAGCACAGAGCCCAATGCAGGGCTTAAACTCATGAACTGCAAGATCATGAACTGACCCAAACTCAGAGGCTTAACCAACTGAGCCACCCAGGCGCCCCAGTGTTCTGTTTTCATATCGATATTTGGGAAGTCAATCATCTTGCTATTTGTTTTCTACTTGTACCATTTGTCCTTTCTCCATATTTTTTCATCTTATTTTGGGTTAAGTATTTTTAGTATTAAAATTTTCGTCTTTATTTACTTATTATCTATTACTTTTTTGTTTTGTTATGCTAGTTGTTGCTTTCAGATATACAGTATACATTATAAACTTACCACAGCCTATCTTCAAGTAATACTATACCAATCCATGCATATTAAAACAACTTTATATAATTTACTTTTATTTCTCTTTTCCTAGTCATACATTTTTCCTCTGTGTGTTATAAATTTGGCCATACAATATAATCTTTTTGTTTAAACAATTATTTTTAAAAGATGTTGAAATAACAAGAAAATTATTACCTACTTACCAATGTAACTCCTATTACATTACCAATGTAATTCTCCTGGCTTTCTCTGTGGTATCATTAATCCTTTTGTCAAAAGGATTTCCTTTAACACATCTTCCTGGGTGGATCTGCTGGTGATGAAGTCTTTTGGCAGTTGGATGTTTGTAAATGTCTTTATTTCACCTTCACTTTTTGAAAGATATTTTCACTGGATATAGAATTTTAGGTTAACAGTTTTTCATTTTGGCACATTAAAGACTTTTCTCCACTGTATTCTCACTCGCATTGCTTCCTATAAGAAATCCACTGTCATTCTTATGTTTTTGCCTCTGCATGTAATGTAGATTCTTTTTCTTTCCACTTTTTAAATTTTTCTATCATTGATGGTGAATAATAATGACCATGATATGTCTCAGCGTAAGTTTCTTCATATGTCCTTGGAGTTTGCTGGAAATCTTAGATGTGAGTTTTTAGTTTTCAACAAATTTGTACAATTATAAGACTCGATTTGTTAAATCTTTTTCCTGCCCTTCTTCTTCCCTCAGGGACTCAAATTACATACATCTTAGAGCACTTAAAGTGGTCCTTCATATTACTGATGACCTTTTCATTTCAAAAATTATTTTCTCTTTGTATATAGCTTCTATTGCTATGATTTTAAATTCACTGATCTTTCTTCTAACATATTTAATATGTTGTTAATTTCATCCAGTGTATTTTTCATCACAGACATTGTAGTTTTTATCTTTAGAAGTTTGATTTGGGTCTTTTAAAATCCTTCCATGTTCCTCCATAACTTTTAGAACATGCAGAATTCAATTATAACTGCAATGTCCTTCTCTACTACTTGCAACATATATCTTAGTTCTGGATACATTTTCATTGATTGATTATTCTCATTATGGGTCATGCTTCCTGCTTCTTTGTATATCTCATTTCTTACCTGATGCTGGATATATTTGTATTACTATAAATATTCTTGAGCTTCTGTCTAGGATGTATTTAAGTTGGGTCTTTTGTGATTTGGTTGACAGATCAAAGCCATGTTCAGCCTAGGGCTAATTATTCTTCACTACTAAATGAAGACCTCTCTGAGTATTCTTTTACTTTTATGCTTATTTATTTATTTTGAGAGAGAGAGAGAGAAAGCACAAGCAGGGTTGAAGCAGAAAGAGAGGGAGAAAGCTGACAGCACAGAGCCCCACACAGGGCTCAGTCTCATAAACTGTGAGACCATGACCTGAGCAGAAATCTAGTTGGACTCAAATGACTGAGCCCCCCAGGTGCCCCCACCTTCCTGAGTATCCTATGTCCCATTAACTGTGAGGTCTAATGAGAATAGGCACTATGCCAGCACAGTTTAAGATTGAGCACTGTTTCTATAAATCCTTTTGGATATTTTTTCCACATGCACATGATAATCAATATTCTGCTGATCACTAGGAGGAAACCCTTTGTAGGAATCCGGAGAATCTCTCTTTGTGCTACTCCCATCTTTCCAGTACTCTGTCCTACAAACTCTACGTTCAGTTTATCTGACCCCACAGCTCTATCTTTAACTCAGCGAACCCACCAGGCCCAGCCTTAATTTCTTATTGCTGCACCACAGGCTAGAGCTCTCTCAACCCAGTAAGCTTGGGCAACCCTGTTAAGTTCCCTTTGTTTGTCTCAGGGACCATTGCACTGCCTTATTATTAAAAAACAGTTTCAAGGACTTTGTCTGAGTATTTTGGCTGTTTTAGGTGAGAGACTCTTGTTACTTTATCTTGACCAGAAGCTGAAATGGATTTTTAAATTAAAAAAACAAACAAAAAAACACCTCTTTTCATTTTTTCAATTGATGTTTATTATATATATCAAATGGATCCTAAAGAAATCTTAGCTGATGAATGCATTACTGAAGAAAAATATTATATAATATTGTCACCCACAAATCAGAGCATTGTTTGAGAAGTTGGATAGAAGTAATCCACACTACATTCACAATGAAGGTACCCCTAACAAACAAGCCAAGAGCCTTCCCATTGGGATTTATTACATTCAAGTTATGCGGGATTAGTAATTATTTTTTAATGAGATTTAAATTAATTAATTCTAAAGTAATTTTAAAATCCTTTTGTCTTGCAACCATGTAAGCATATCAAGGTTTGGTGAATTTTTTTTTGTCACTACCAATGTTGTTATTTTATATTATTTTCAGTATAAAACTAGTAACTAAAAAAGAAAACCACAGTTATCCAACCATACAGGGTGTTTTAAACTATCAATATATTGTTTACATAAGCCATTGGAAATAACCTTATAATATATTAGCATTTTAACAAGCCACTCATAATTTCATATTTTGGGAAACATGAAATTTTTATTATAAGAAGGCTAAGTGACATAATGAATTATTCATAATCTGTTTAGCAATAAAAGAAATTGGAATATTGTCTACTAAATTATGGTGAGTATATGAATATGGAGTTTACTATTTTTTTATTTTATTACTGTGTATTTAGAAATTTTTATTATAAAGCACCTGGGTTTTTTTTTCTTTTTTAATATAGTTTATTGTCAAGTTGGTTTTCATATAACACCCAGTGCTCATCCCAACAAGAGCCCTCCTCCATGCCCTTCACCCATCTTCCCCTCTCGCCCACCCCCATCAACCCTGTTTGTTCTCAGTATTTGAATCTCTTATGGTTTGCCTCCCTCCCTCTCCTTAACTATTTTTCCCCTTTCCCCTCCCCTATAGTCCTCTGTGAAGTTACTCCTGTTCCATATATAAGTGAAAACATATATCTGTCTTTCTCTGCCTGACTTATTTCACTTAGCATATCACCTTCGAGTTCCATTCACATTGCTATTGATGGCCAGTTTCATTCCTTCTCATTGCTGTGTAGTATTCCACTGTATAGATAAACCACATCTTCTTGATCCACTTGTCAGCTGATGGACATTTAGGCTCTTTCCATAATTTGGCTATTGTTGAAAGAAACACCTGTTTTTTAAAGGCCTACATGATAGAGAATTAGCAATACCTTCCTTTAGACAAAGTAATAAATTGATACCTAGAACTACTGCAATCATCATGTGACCATACATGGCATGGCTAACCTGCTGGTGATGGCAAAACAGAAGTTAGGGAGAAATCTGCATCCTTGATGAGGTCCCTGTGCCACTGAACCCACCCCAGAATCAAGGTATCTCCAGCAACCATGTTATATGAAATAATAGACCCTTTAAGTTTGCAGCTCCTTTCAGCACGCCTTTAGTTCCTTGCTGCTGAATACTTCATATTTGATTCCACACATATGACTAGAAAGAAAGATAGGAAAAAATGATTTGAACATGTATCTAATAAAAGTGAGACTACTTAGAAATAATTGAATGAGGGGCGCCTGGGTGGCTCAGTCAGTTAAGCATCGGACTTCCACTCAGGTCATGATCTCAGGTTTGTGGGTTTGAGCCCCACATCAGGCTCTGTGCTGACAGCTCAGAGTCTGGAGCCTGCTACGGATTCTGTGTCTCCCTCTTTCTCTGCCCCTCCCCCCACTTGTGCTCTGTTTCTCTCTGTCTCAATAAGAAATAAACATAAAATTTTTAAAAAAGAAATAATTTAAATGCTAACAAAATCAAAATTGGAATCAATTTTGCCAAATGGGTGTACTCTATTCCGAATAAGTGAGAGTATCATTAAATTGGGGGAATCCATGTAAGACCTGAAACTCTCTCTTTCTCTCTCTCTCTCTCTCTCACACACACACACACACACACACACACAGACAAACACACACACACACACACACACACACACACACACACGTCTTCTTAAGGCTGCTCCTGGGTGGCTCAGTCTGTTAAGTGTCTGGCTTCGGCTCAGGTCATGATCTAACGGTTAGTGGGTTCCAGCCCCGCATCGGGCTCTGTGCTGACAGCTGGAGCCTGGAGCCTGCTTCCGATTCTGTGTCTCCCTCTCTCTCTTACCCTCCCCTGCTTGCACTGTCTCTCTCTGTCTCTCAAAAATAAATTTAAAAATAGAAATAAAGAGAAAGAAAGTAAAATAAATATTTTAAAAGGAATATTGATGGGCAGCTCTCAGCTCGGGGACATGGAGTGTTGATCCAGAAATCCTAAACAAGTCAAACTGCCTTTTGAGAGCTCTGTTTTCTACCTTCATCAGAGAAAGCCTGTATACCCTTTCTTTCTCTTTTGTACTGGCTGAACCATAGCCAAATTCTTCTTAGTTTAAAAAAAAAAAAGAAAAGAAAAGAAAAGACCTGGAGATATTTGCATGTTAAAAAGATCTCCTTAAAGCCAAGCCAGAAAGGAGGAAGAATTTTATTTTTACTTTAGAAATCTCCAGCCAGGAGTTCCTTTACCCAGTATATGTGCCTTCAAAGTCAAGGGGAGCCTGGGTGGCTCAGTTGGTTAAGTGTCCAGCTCTTGATTTTGGCTCAGGTCATGATCTCACGGTTTGTGATTTGTGCTCTGCATAGGATCCTCTCTCTCCCTCTTTTTCTCTGCCTCTTTCTGTCCCAGAATAAATACAGAAACTTAAGGAAAAAAGTCATAATGAGGTTTTTATCTTTAAGGGTACACTGGGTGAATAAATTGGACTATATTTACATTTTGTAAAAAAACATATATGACAAAATAGACAATAAACAATATTTTAAAAACAACCTACAAGCTGAGAGAAAATGCATGCAGTGACCAAAATTATCACAGGATTAATACCCAGAACACATAATTATTTCAAATAAATTTGTAAGAAAAAACTAACTAAATGGTACGTGGATTAGGATAATAGGCAATTTATATAAGAGGAAACTCAAATGAAAATTTTAAGTTGCACTCGACACCACTAATAATCAGGTAGATATTAAAATCCTTACTTTTTCATCCAACTAGCAAATAAGAATAAGAAAAATGGACATTCTTATACTTATAGTGTAAACTGGCACAACGTACTTGGGGAGCAACTTATGAATACCTAAGAAAGTAGGAAATACATACTGCATGATGCAGCAATTCCACGTTTAAGCATACACTCCAAGTAAATCCTCAGGCATGTGCACAACAGACACATACATGAACATATTGCTATTTTTTAAATATTTGTGTATTTCTTTTGAGTGGGGGGAGGAGCAGAGAGAGAGAGAGAGAGAGAGAGAGAGAGAGAGTGATAGAATCCCAAGCAGGCTCTGCACTATTAGCACAGAGCCCACCACAGGGCTCCATCCCACAAACGTTGAGATCATGACCTGAGCCAAAACCAAGAGTCAGACTCTTTTTTCTTTCAATGTTTTTATTTATTTTTGAGAGACACAGAGAGACAGCACAAGCAGGGGAGGGTCAGAGAGAGAGGGAGATACAGAATCGGAAGCAGGCTCCAGGCTCTGAGCTAGTTGTCAGCACAGAGCCCTCTGCAGGGCTTGAACCCACAAACTATGAGATCATGACCTGAGCCGAAGCTGGACGCTTAACCAACTGAGCCACCAAGCTCCCCTACCAAGAGTCAGACTCTTAACTGATTGCCCCCCTCAAGTGCCCCAACACATTTGCATTTTTAATTAAAAAATGAAAACAGAATCCTAAGCAATATGATATTGGATAAGTAATATGTTGATCTGTATGTTAGAGTTATTTTTAATGAATAAATTATGTGCATATACTTATATTTATGTAGACTAGGATGTGTACATCTTGCAGACATAATGATGAACGACGAAAAGAAATTAAATAACATACAGAAAGATATAATTTTAATGAACTGTTCATAAACTGTTATTCATACTAGGTATATATGTATTATCTATGGATGTAAACATAAATAGCAGGAGTAAAAACCTATGCATGGAAAAGAGGATAAAATGACGGAGGTATGAGATTTTATGATATATCAGCTAATTGTTTAAATCAAAAGCAGAGAGCTCTGCAGCAAATATGGACAAAGTTAAATTTGCTAAAATGAGGTAGTTGGTAGATATCACATATTACACTATTTTCAGTACTTTCCATAATGTTGAAGTATTTCAGTTGTTTTCAGAATTAAGCAAAAAGGTGAAAAGTTGTCTTAGCAAAACTCATAAGTACGGACTTAGTCTTTGTCTTGACTCCTTGGTCACTAAATGACACATGAATCTCGATTTTTCCTCCCTCACTAGCTCTTATTCCATATGTGATACCAGTCGGAACGAAGTGACATCAGGCAATCCCAAAGTTTGCCTGCTGACCTAATCTCACACTCAAGTTTACCTCTTCTCCTTTGTGTTACAGTTTGGAGGAGTAATTCTACCACATTCCTGGATGAGCCATTAAGGGGCCAGAGCCCTTCCAAACTCAAAAACATCCCCACACAAATCAACCAATTGTTATTGACTAAAAAGGGTCCATTTTGCTTTTTAAGACATGGCGACTTTACAGGGGGCCTGGGTGGCTCAGTCAGTTAAGCATCCAATTTCAGCTCAGGTCATGATCTCACAGTTCATGGGTTCCAGCCCCACATCAGGCTCTGTGCTGACAGCTCAGAGCCTGGAACCTGTTTCAGATTCTGTGTCCCTCTCTCACTCTGCCCCTCCCTCACTCACTCTCTGTCTCTGTCTCTCAAAAATAAATAAACATTAAAAGAAAGTTTTTTAAAAAGACATGGTGACTTTAAGGGTGCCTGGATGGCTCAGTTGATTAGGCATCTGATTTCAGCTCAGGTCATGTTCTCACAGTTTGTGAGTTCAAGCCCTGGGTTGGGCTCTTTGCTGACAGGGCCTGGAGCCTGCTTCAGATTCTGTGTCTCCTTCTTTCTCTGCCCTTCCTGACTCATGTTCTGTCTGTCTGTCTCTCTCTCTCTCTCAAAAATAGATAAAAACTTAAAAAAGAAAAAAAGACATGGTGACTTTATACAGAACAAAACACCGGCAGTGTCTTTTCCTCTGAACAGGGCCACTGGGCTCCAAGGACTAAAACCCAAGATTGAAAAGACAGCTACACTGTTCTATCTTTTCCAGAGGTCCACTTCAGCTTTATTTGACGTTCAAGAGGAAAGATATGAGATAAAACTGATATGAGTAAATATATTTTTAAAGTGCTTAGAATATACACTTTAGTACTTATATTTCTAAAGCAGTATATGCACTGTACCTAAATAAGTGCCCATCACGTAAAAGACACTCAATACATGGTAATTCTGTTCATTACTGTTTATACAGTAAATATTGATAGACTACTTACTAGCAGTAAAGTGGTGTGCTAGAGAATCTCTCTGTATAATGGAAAATGTGTAAGTGGTATTGAACAATATATTCTCTATAAACTAGTCAGGAAAAAATGTCTTATGTATGTGATACGAATAGTTTGCATTCAATGTTTAAGAAATAACTGACTTTAAATCTTCTAAGCTCATGAAATAGATTCATTTTTGTTATTTTAAAAAAAGTGTGTATACAGATGTGGTGTATGCTCACTTACAACCAGTAGAAAAAGCTCAAATATAGAGAATCCTAAAGTTTTTAAATGTTAAGCAAATACCTGTATTTCTTTAAGGGAAAAACTATTAAAATACAGCATTAAATCAGAAATTTTGCAAACTAGTGCCTGCACATAACCCAAAAGACCACGAGATGGCAGCACATTCCCATGCTAGCACCGCCTAGGCTTTGACTTGTCCCTGGTCAGAAAGAAAACACTGAGCGAGATGGTCTATACTACATGTATTAGACTTAGAAAGAGCTTCAGGAACAATTTGGCACGTTTCCGTTCATCTTCCAAAGAGGAAAACACGTTTCTGAAAAATTAAGGCATTTATTCACAATCCAACAAGCGGTTGCAGAACCAGGGTCAGGACCCTTACCTTCCAGCTCCCAGGGCGTGCTCCTAACAGCATAAAGCCTGAATCTCCTCCTTGTTCTACCCCAAAGCCTTTTGATGACTGTTATCACTATGAGAAAGGATACTGAGCAGCAAGCAAAGTCTGCTCTGGGTCCCCATGCTCCTTCTCCAGGCCCAGCCCTCCCTGACCTACTGATGTCCTCTCTGGTCCTTCCAATTTCCTAACGCGCCCCGCCCCCCGCCGACCCACAGCAAAATGGGAAAGATTCTGGTATTAATTAGGCTTCATCACTTGGGGGCTGAACCTCACTTGCTTACTTTATAAAATGAACACTGGATGCTTATGCTAAAGTAGTATTGGGCTATAGAAGTAGATAAACCTTAACATTAACTCTATAATCAGATTCTCCTTCGGGTTAAGCACAGTCTGGGGACTAATCTCCCTGGCTTGCCTAGGAAGGGAAGGGGTTTCCCAAAATGCAGGGCTTTCCTTCTAAAACAGTGAAAGTCCTAAGTTCAGAACACCAGTGAAATTGATCACCTTAGCTCCTTTACGTGGGACTTGGGGTTTGTGGTGTGATGAACCTAGAAGAAACACAGCTGTCTCCCTGTCCCCTTTTCTCTCTCCTGCCATCTCTCACCTCAGTTCAGCCAACCACGGAACTGCTATGTGTGAGGCCCAGATCTAAACCACAGGAATTGATGGATGAACCACGTGGAATAGGGTAGCAAACACAGGCACAAATACGATTCCGGGGTAACATTTTTACAGTTTTAAGGAAGCTCCCATGCCAAACCTCCACCTCATGGGATAACTCCACTAAATCAAACATGGATGCACCATTTTTATTCTTATTTCAAATAAAGCCTACTCCTGAAACTTATATTAACACTAAATGCTAACTAACTAGAATTAAAATTAAAATTTGGGGGGAGGAAAAAAAAGAAGCTGCCTGAATGAAACATGGCATAAGACAGTGGATTTGGCCATCTCACCAGTGACATGGATGACTGGTCTCCTTGGTGCCACTCTTTCGGGTTCTTTCTCCCAACATCTCAAAGACCAGGAGAATCAGGCACCGGGCCCTTCTGCCCTGCTGTTCCCCTCCACAGCCACAAGGCGGACACCCAGTCTAATCTTGAGGAGCTGGTGTAATAGGCTTAGAAGCTTGAGGATTTCCAGAGTTAATGGCCCCAGAGGGAGGGACTAGCCGCAGGGCTGCACGTGAGTGAACAGACTCAACAGCATGGAGATTAAGCCCTGAGATTTCATCACTTGCCTGGAGGCAGACTTGGAAAAAAAATCATGGAAGATCCCAGTCACTCCTGCCGCTTCAGGGCCTTGGACTCCCAGCTTCTCAGATCTCAGTGGCTCCTTAGCCTCCTTCCATCCATGAAAGTTCAGCTTTCTGGAACCCTCGTTTCAGAGCTCTGGTGTCAGTGTTGGGCTAAGGGCCTTAGTCTTGGGGCTGAGGGAGGTGTTGACCCCTTCCCAGAACCTGTTGAATCCGAAAAGGACTTTGTCTGAAATTACAAAGGGAGACTGACCAGAAAGAGAGCAGGGACAGAGTAACCTGTGCAGGAGCATCTGAGGGCAGCAGCAAGAGCAAAAACCAAGCCTTTGCCCAAAGAATAAGCTTGTTAGCTTGCACTTGTTTCCTTAGTCCAATTTGCAAACGCCCGTCAATAAACCCCTGGTATTTCTATGCTCCTTGGATCTGTTCTTCTACCTCTTAGAAAAGGCCTGCCACACACCTTTCTCAGATCCCCCTCAGTGACTCTTTGCTCAAACTGTTGCTTCAGCTGAACCATCTGTCACCCACCCACAGGCTGCAACCCTCTCTGGAAAGCTGAGTTCCAGCAAGGTGGGGCCCAGGCCTAGGGGTGGGTGCTGCAGCCACAGCAGGATTTGTGGTAACTGGGGAAGGACCAGAAAGAGAAAAAGGGCAAGCTTCACAAAGCAAAGCAGGGTCTAGATATTTGCTTAGTACTCAAATAAATATGTATGGGATACGTTCCATGAATAACACACTAGTCTCTGTCCTCCAACAATAATAAATGACGCCCTTAATGAACCGTTAGAAAGGACTCCAGAATCTGTAACAGCACCAATCAATCAATCAATACCTGTTACAGATCATTGAATCAAACCCCTTTAATGTCACATATGATTAGACCTCTAAGGTCGGAATGGACGAAGGTCCTGAAATTCATATTCTGTACATGGGGAATCCCTTAAATTTTCTGAAAAAGGAAATGTTCCAATAAAATGCTGTCAAAAAATAAACACTAGACAGACTCAAAGAGGGACAGGATTATTCTTTGTCTGCGAGTCAAGTTCCTCCAATCATATCAAATCATCAATTCAAATAAAAACCTCAGCTGTCTATGTCTGTCCATTCACTCACCCTCTGATCCAACCCCCAAGCCCCCTCTTCACCCATACTGCTCCTTAGGGAGAACACCTGGGCCCTGGACCTCTCTCAGCCTCAAATTTACACAAATGTCTCAGATTAGCAGGAATGTCCCTGGTTTCATATTATCAAATTTCTCCCTAATAAATACATCAATTTTGGCTTTAAAAAAAGGACAGTAATTCGTGTTTACTTTCTTTGCAAAAATTTGGGATGAGGAAATGAAAATTGAGAGATGAGGGCAAGGTACATGTAGAAAAATTTTAAAAAGATAACAAGATGTCCAGAAGATATAGATAGATACAGATGCAGACGGCGAATGACAGTCATTTCAGTTTAGTTCTAAAGTGATGTGGGAATACTGGAAGCAAATAGAGGAAATCTCAAAACAATGATGAAACCTGCCAGCGTTTTCTCTGCACAACACAAGCATTCTGGCTTTTCGCACATCACTCAGTAGCTAACTGATTTAAAAGGAAAAAAGTATTTCCTCCAGCTCTGTTCAGCAGAACAAAGCTAAATAAAAGGCCTGCAAACTCAGGTGACATTGGTCTGCCTGTAGGACTTCTGGTGTAAGAGTAAAACACATGAGGTGTTTCTTTCATCTCAGATCCTCATATAATTCACCAATATTTAGGCTAGTTGGATATGAAGTTGCCTCTCTTGGTTCTCAGGACCCTAGAACTGTGAAGTTGTCCCCAGACAGGATTGTCTGTGACCTAAGCAAGCAGTTCTGTCCCCTGCTCCCTCGCCCTTTATCACCTGAAACCACTCTCAGTGCCTTCTCGTCTCTGTTTTCTGGCCCCATTCTCTCTCAGGCATCTGTGAACAGCTAGAAACTGCCCTCCCCTATCCCTGTCCTATGAATATTGGAGCAGAGCTGTCCCCCCTGGGGCTCCACATGACTGATTTCCATAGGAAACAATCAAGGAGACTCTGGCCCAATTGTTTGTGGTAGAGGCTGAGTGAGAGGAGGTGGAGGTGACCCTGGAAGGGGCTGCCTACTGCTCTAATGAGAGTCAGGACTGCGACTGGGATCGTGACAGATGGGGTGTGAATACCAGACTGGCACCTTCAAAAAGTTTCTCATGGGCCTGCAGAGGGACAGGAGAGGAGTCCAGGTCTGGGGACAGAACATCCATGAGCCATCTCTGCTTCCAACCCACTCCCCGTCTATCAAAAGAGGCTCTGAGTCATCTACATATCCCTAAACCAACGGGATTCGGAGAAAAGACTGAACACAGATTCCTCCAGGATACATTGGTTTGCTAAGAGCAACTTCTCCAAAACAAACCATTCCTAGAGCCACGACAGTAGCCACCCATATTAAATCTCGTCACTTTTCTGTGTACAAGTGCCAATGCCGCTCTATTGATGAGGGAACATAAGGCAAGCTGAGGACCAAGCACACGATAACATTACCCCCCTCCCCGCACCCCACCCCAAGTGGGGTAAGTGTGACATTCCTCAGGCCCTCTTGGCTGAGGAAAGGAAAGGAGAGAAAACAAATGGTTAAACTGATAGAGTCTCCATCAGTTTACAAATATTTTAGTAAGTTATTAGAAAAAGGAAATCTTATCAATAGCCTAATCTCCAGAAACCTATAGACTCTGTTTCCTGGAGCCCTAACATCACCTTCCCCTCCATAGTGAAGTGGGAAACAAAGGCAAGAAGGAAATGGCAGGTAAAATTAAATTTCCTTATAATCTGCAGCCCGTGGACAAATACTTGAGGCAAATACAGATATAACATTCTCCAGGAACCCCCTGCTGTCTTAATGTTAATGTTTTGCTAGAGGGATAAACAACCTTAGCTTGACAATAGCTAGGCTTCCAGTCATCTGTGAGTCTTTAGCGTATAAAAGTGTCCTTGGAAACTTCCCTTTTGACTTTACCTTACCCAAGTCCCTAGGATATAACCAGCCATTCTTCACAACCCCAGTGCAGCTCTTCCGGCCACGGGTCCTTTACCCATGCTTTAATAAAATCACCTTTTTACACTAAAGAAGTCTCCAAGAATTCTTTCTTGGCCATCAACTCTGAACCCCACCATCACCCCAAAACTTCATCACTATGGCCAGCAGGTCAAGACCACACCTTAGGCATGCATTACTGAAAGGACACAGGTCTGAACCAAACTGACTCCATGACAGGCTTTAAGTTTCCCCTCTGAACTAGAAGACCTAAGTTTCAGTTTCCCGGAAACTGTCAGGCAGTTACACACTGCCCAAGGCAGGAGAGACCACCCTTGTAACACCCAATCAGAAGCGGCCAGCTAACACCCTTAACATTCCTAAGGGCAGGCCTGTAGATGGAAACCATAGTTACCTGTTGTTTAATACTAGATTAGCCAGTTACTCACCACACGTGGGGGTCCTTGGCCCACCCTGTAATTGATTATTTTCAAAGAAACACTAAATATTGTGATTGGGTCCCGCAAAAAGTAACGAACGCTCTAAACAATGTGTACAGTTAAAGTTGTTGCCAATGCTGTTATACGATAATTATTGGATCACTGTATCTATGTCATCATTTCCTGTAACTCCCCCTTCCCAAGCCCCATAAAAACCCTGCTCAGCCTTTGTTCAGGGCTCTCAGCACGGATCCACTGCGCTGGTGAAGTCTGTGAGCCTGAGCTTCAGCCCCGCGAACTTAAGCCCGTAATAAATGCCCTTTACTTTTGCAGGCGTGATTCGGTCTCCCTGGTGGTCTCTGGTCTTCGGGGATGATATTGCAATCTGGATATACCACTACTTGGTCTAGTTTACCTGAACGCATCCTTAACCAACCCTTCCGAACACATCACCACCACCCGTACTACACATCAGCCTCTTGGGACATTTCTTATTCCCAGGACACCCCAGTAACTTTCAAATTTGCCTTTACCTTGCCATTCATTCTCATTGTGTAGCATGCTTCTTTCCACTTTTATCACCTAAGGTACAGCTTGAATGTCTTTATAACAATCTCTGTCTTCTCTCCATACAAACTTTCTTTCTCTGTGTCTTGTAATATTGGGGTGATGTTTTATATTAGCAAATATCGTATATTTTGTAGCAATCCAATATCTCTCTCTCTCTAGACATAAAAAGCACAAGCTATTGCTCCTTGAAGGACTGAGCAACATCTTGTGGTTTTTATCCCAAGACTAAATCCTGGTGATACTTATACATAGTGCCTGTGAACTTGACAATGCACCACATCTGGTTCTATGCTTGCTCTGTCTCTTCAAACTGTGATTTTTGCTTTTTTGATATGCCTTGCGATTTTTTTTCCTTGACATGCTGACATGGGTCTGGGAACTGATGTAAACAGGCCTTTCGTGAAGTGAGATGGTGAGGTGTGGGGGAGGGAAGCATTCTATAGTCCTATGATTATTAGGCCTCTGTCTTTTGGTGAGCCTGGGCCCTGCACTGTGATCTTCACAAGAGTTTTTGGGGGGGAGGAGTTCTACCCCCCTCAGATGGGACACAAGAGGTGGAGGTGGCTGGAGTGGGGCATTTCCCACCCCAGTCAGATAAGTGTCCGACTTCACCTCAGGCCATCACTTCACATTCGTGCGTTCGAGCCCCACATTGGTTCCCCACTGTCGTTACGGAGACTGCTATGAAACCTCTGTCTCCCTCCCTCTGTCCCTCTCATGCACGTGTGCTCTGTGCTGTTTCTCAAAATAATTAAACATTAAGAAAAAGAAAGAAAAAAAAAAAGAACAGAGCTCTCTGATGTATTGCAGAATTGTTTCTTTTCCCTCCCACTACTGGCAGCCTGGGGGATTTTTCTCAGATATTCACTGTGAGAACCTGGGTGGGTCCCTGAAATAAATCTCCAAAAATTTTTGGGGGCCCTATGACAGGGTCCTCCTGAAGTTTTTAACTCTCAAAATTGTCCACACTGGGCTTCCAGCAATTTGTCATTTAGAGGTCAGGTTTCCCTACACCAGCACTAGTTCCCAGAGTGGCTGTGCTTCTGGATCTCTGTTCTGGTAAACTATAATGACCTGGGCTCTCCCGTCTGTCTCTTCAATCTTGGAGGCAGTGACTTGCTTTGTGTCCTTCCCTTTCTTACAAACCCAATAAGATCTGTTGCTTTTTCAGTCTCTTTAGCTTATTACTTGTTAGGATAAAGTGGCAACTCCTACGCTTCACAGATACAGGACAGGGAACTGGAATTCTCCCTGTGGACTTAAATTTCTTATTTTGACCATTTCTCAAGATTATAGATGTCTTTGGAGCATAAATTGTATTGCGTTCTCCTTTGAAATTCCCTTTACCTCCATGTCAGGTCCACACAGTACAGCCTAAGAAATATATTTGCTTGCAGACCACTATTTGGTTGGCACTTTCCAGGTGCCAGCCATTTTACATATTTCTTCTCAAAACCATACTCTGAGGGTCAGACTGTCGCCCAGTTTATAGGTAAGGAAAACTGAAGCTCACCTACTGCTGAAAGGATGCAGGTCTGAACCAAACTGACTCCATGACAGGCTTCAAATTTCCCCCCTGACCTTGGAGGCCTAAGTGTCAGTTTCTCAGAATCATTAGACAATAAAAGGGCACAGATTGCTCAACCAGGGACTACCTAGTAACACCCAATCAGAAGCAGCCAGCTAAAATGCTTAACATTCCTAAGGACATAAGCCTAAGATAGAAGCTATAGATAATCACTTATTGCTTAAGGCTGGTTAAACCCTACGTGGGGGTCCTTGGCCCACCCTGTAATTGGTTATTTTCAAAGAAACACTAAATATTGTGATTGGGTCCCACCAAAAGCAACAAATGCTCTGAACAAAATGTATGGTTAAAGTTGTTGCCAATATTGTTATGCAGTAATGATTGGATCACTATACCTGTGTCACAATTTCTTGTAACTCCCCCTTCCCAAGCCCCATAAAAACCCTGCTCAGCCCTTGTTCGGGGCTCTCAGCACGGATCCACTGCCATGGTGAAGTCTGTGAGACCGAACTTAAGCCCAGCGAGCTTAAGCCCGTAATAATAAGTGCCCTTTGCTTTTGCATGCATGACTCGGTCTCCCTGGCGGTCTCTGGTTTCAGGGGACGATATTGTGATCTGGGCATAACACGGCCACACAAGCAGTAAATACCAGAATATCAGTGCTATTAGGACCCTCGTCTGACTCTAAAGCTTATTCTGGAACTCCTATGCATCTCATTAGCTCACAGATCCACTAAGAAATCTGTTCTATATGTTCTGCTATTGTGTTTTTCCTGTGCCATTGAGAAAAGAGTAGGAAGTATGGTTATTTTGTGGAGATTTCTGACTTCCTCGAGTGTGTGATACAAATTTGAGCAAGGAAATAAAGGGCGACAGAATGTTCATTTTTTTTAAGTTTTTATTTATTTATGTTGAGAGAGACAGAGATAGCATGAGGGGCAGGGGGCAAAGAGAAAGGGAGAGAGAAAGAATCCCAAGCAGGTTCTGCACTGTCGGCACAGAGCCCAAGCGGAGCTAAAACTCATGGAACTGTAAGATCATGGTCTGAGCTGAAACCAAGAGTCAGAAGCTCCACAGACTAAGCCACCCAGGCGCCCTCAGAATGTTTCATTTTTAGATGAAACTTACTTTCTGCAGATAAGTTATAAGTATTTTACATCTCAACTGTATGAGAAATTAAAAAAAAAAAGCAGAGGGAAACTGGAAAATGAACTGATTTTATGTAGGAAATATAATGAACAGTTACGGGAGTGAGTAACCCTGGGTACAGCTTTCCTATCTGACAGCTGGATCTGGGACCTGGACTCTTTGCCAAGTATCTCATCCATTCCTTTTACTCATCAGTGTAAGTGACAGAATTGAACTAGATGAACTTACAGTCAATCTAGACACAAGATTGAATTAAGTTCAATTTTATTCTAGTGTTCTCTAATATACTGTAATGATTTAGACAGGGGAGCTTAGAATTGCCTAACCTATATATAGTAGGCACTGTATGAATATCTTCGGAATGACTGAAAGAGGAGGTAGCAACATTAACAACCGCTCCAAATACATGGAGGGTGCTAGAAGGTAGGACCTCTTTTGCAGTTTCCCGTCAGACCTTCAGTAGAGTAAAGGAACCAGTTCCAATGAAAATATTTGGGATTAGGCATCTAGAAGGAGAGGATGGATAAAAGAAAAATGAACAGAAGGAACAAAGCCCAGAAAGAACAGAGGAAGTATGGATAAAGGGAAAATAAGTTTTATTTCAGAACTGCCAAATACCTATAGATCCAACACCCTTGTCCCCACCCCCACTTCTCAGGAGAGAAAAAACATCTCTGTATGGGAAGAAAAAGAAACCCCCTCACTCTTAGAGGTTTTGAAGAGCAAAAATAAATAGGAGGTTAGATCTTCATCTGAGCCCGATTTTCCACAAAGCTGGCTGCACTAGATGCTAATTCGTCAGGCTGTAGGGGGCTGCTGCACTCAGTCTATGATCCCTAATCCCGTTTTATAGGTCCCCTAGAGTAAGTGATACTGTGCGAACTGCCTGGATGGGACCCTGGCCACATCTGGTCCTAGGACCCTCTGCTCTGCATTGAAATAGAAGGATGGATAAACAATTTGGATTTTGTCTTAGTCTCCCTTTGAAGGATGCAAACTTATTACCCAAAGTGCTGAGCTCCTGACTCAATTAGTCTGCTAATGTGATTATATGCTAATCTAGGTTTTATTTTGCATCTGATTTTCATGTTATTTGCTTGATTTTAAAATAAGCAGAAGCTCTCCTGTGTATGGTTCCCACTTCCTAACAGAGAGAGCCTAAGTTCTTGCGCCCATTATGATGCTGGTTCTTTAATTCCAGTTAGATCCATCTAATGTGAGATCCTGGGTAAGAACACAGGTCCAGCTCTCCTTTTTGACATTTTATAAAAATCATCACAAAACTCTTGGTTTAGTTCCCGACACAGATGTATCCACTGAAAGAAGAGAGAATACTTTTAGCCACTCAAAAACAATTTTCTCCAGAGAAATCTGGACACATGGTAATGAATTATTAGTGACTCTTATATGTTTAATTTTGTTTCTCTGTTTTAAATGATTTTTGACAATAATCATAACAAGCATTGCAAATTTATATAACATTTGCTTTACCACACAATATCATCACAAAACAACTTTGAAGAAGATAAAATTATTATATCTTTCTATCATGTATCTATTTGTCTGTCTATCTATTATGTAGGCTCTACACCCAATGTGGGGCTTGAACTCACAACCCTGAGAACAAGAGTCACATGTTCTACTGATTGTGACAACCAAGTGCCCCTTTTACACCTGTTTTTTTTTAATGTTTATTTATTTGTTTTGAGAGAGAGAAAGCATGAGCACGAGCTGGAGAGGGGCAGAGACAGATGCCTAAGCAGGCTCCACATTGTCAGTGTGCAGAGCCCGATGTGAGGCCTGACCTCACAAACTGTGAGATCATGACACTAACTATAGTCTGACACTTAATTGACTGAGCCAACCAGGCGCCCCAGCACCTTAAAGATCTTTAAGTATCTTTATCTAAAAGTATCTTTAAAGATAAGAAAACTGAGACACAGAGAAATCCTGAAGGCCCAAGATCATATAGTGGTGACAGGCAGAGCTGGAGTGAAACATACTTTTATTACCTGTTTAATGAAAGTTAAAAATAAAAAATATAATGTTACCACATTGCTAAACAGATAAATGAATATTAACTAAGATCTTATAGAATTTCAGGAAAGCTGGGGCACCTGAGTGGCTCAGTCAGTTAAGCATCTGACTTCAGCTCCGGTCATGATCTCACAGCTTGTGAGTTGGAGTCCTGCATCTGGCTCTGTGCTGACAGCTCAGAGCCTCGAATCTCTCTCTCGGTCTCTCAACAATGAATAAACATTAAAAAAATTATATGTAAAAAAAGAATCTCAGAAAAACCATATATTGCTATGGGAGGGGAATCACCAGACATATTTTATAACATCTCAGGTAAGAATAATTCTACTGAGGGTTGAAGGGAAAGGGGGAGGGGGGAAAAGAGGTGGTGGTGATGATGGAGGGCACTTATGGGGAAGAGCACTGGGTGTTCTATGGAAACCAATTTGACAATAAACTATTTTAAAAAAAAGAATAATTCTAGTTGGGTCAGGGGCAAGAAAAGAGCAAATGACATTAAAAAAAAAAAACCTTCACTTTTTAAGATTCACTTCGGTTTTCCTTTTAAATTCACTTCACTGGGGCTCCTGGGTGGCTCAGTCAGTTAAGCGTCTGACCAGCTCAGGTCATGATCTTATGGTTCATCAGTTTGAGCCCCACATCAGGCTCCATGCTGACAGCTCAGAGCCTGGAGCCTGCTTCAGAATCTGTGTCCCTCTCTTGCTCTGCCCCTCACCCACTCATACTCATGCTCGCTCTCTCTCTCTCTCTCTCTCTCTCTCTTTCTCTTAAGAATAAATAAAACATTTTAAGAAAATTAAAAAAAGATGAGCTCAGCGCAGTAAAAAATGTGTATGGAGATGTCTCTAATGTAAGGCAAAACATGACAGATTTCCTCAGGGAAGTTACAAAGTATAGTGGAGGTTTGGGAGAGAACAATCAATCTCTCTGAGTCTTGTGAAGGTGCATTCTTAGGAAGTGTCAGAAAGCTAGATGTAAAGATTGGCACAATTTTGGACGACAGATATAAAAGAAAATGAAAGCCCTGAAGAATTTGTAGATGTCTCAACAGAACAATCTTTCTTGAAATCCAAAGGACAGGCTACTCCATTGACTAAATCTCTACCCTCTAGGAAGAGAAATCTTTGAGAAGAAGTCTTTGAAAAGAGAAGTCTTGGAGAAGAAAGAGAGTCATAAAGAGTTTATGGATGCCTGGGCTCTACCCAAGAAATGAGGGTATAAGCAAATCAAAGAAAAATATCTTCCCTTTGGCCAGTCCTGAAAAAAAAAAATCTAAAAAGAAAATACTTTTTTTGTTTAAGAAAAAAATCATTGATATGGGTACTATTTTTTCCTCATTGTGTTCAATAAGGTTTCTCCGGGCCCCTAACGGCAGACCTCGCTAGCACAGATGGGGCCTTTCAACCCAGCCCGGGTTTCTATTCTCTGGCTAGCACCAGACTCCAGCCAACACAAAACTCGCCTCTAATTGTAATTGAATCCACACTTTTATAGTTCATTACCTCTCTGATAGATTAGATTAGATTAGGCTGAAGCTGTGGCCAGCCCAGCCGTCAGCCCAGGTTGAAGAACAGAAAAGGAGGAGGGCTGAAGCAGGAAGAAGGCACCTGACAGAATGACCTGTTTTTCCTCTCAGCTACTAACACATTTCTATCCCCTAGAATCTCTCCCCAGCTCACACCCCTGCTCAACACACACACACACACACACACACACACACACACACACACACACGTGCACCTTTAAGAGGTTAAATACTTGGGCTTTGTAAAGTCAGAGATCAAAAGAGATATAGAGCCTAGAGATCATCCAGCCAGAGCCATGAGAAAACTGAAACAGAGATAAAGAAGGATATTTCCCCAAAGTCAAACGACAGAGAACCCAGGCATGGTGGCCATGGAAATGCACTACTGAGATCTTCTGCAAGAGAGCCTACTGCAGGGAGCAGAGTTGATGAACAGGTCCGGCTTCCGTCCCACCAGTTCCACCATTGTGCATGCCACATGTTTGTGGTGCTCCCGGCTAAGCACAGCACAGGTCCTACACCAGGCAGGACTCCTCCAACAGACAATTTTGGCTTATGGACTCACCACCGACATGGCCAAAAGTTTCCTAGACTGTGCTGCAATCTGAGTGTCTTCCTGAACGATCCTACTTCCTTCCCCTCTCCTTTCCTGGTCTGAGGAATTTCCCTGCCCGCTTATGTTCCTGCTCCTTTATCCTTCATGGGCATTTCTCCCCGGCAAAATCTTTTGCTTTGTTTAATCATATTTTGGCATCTGCTTCTTAAAGACCCCAAATGAACATACTTGGTCTCTTGCCTAATAGTTAGTGATACTCTCTTCCCCACACAAACATAATGGTATGTTTACTTAACGGTTGTATCATAAGAAGTCTCCTCTTTTGATCTGGTTAAAAATCATCTTTGCGGGGTGCCTGGGTGGCTCAGTTGGTTAAGTGTCTAACTTTGGCTTGTTATGCCCAGATTTTAATATCGCCCCCAAAAACCAGAGACCGCCAGGGAGACCGAGTCACGCATGCAAAAAGCAAAGGGCTTTATTACGGGCTTAGGCTCACCGGGGCCTAAACTCGGGCTCACAGACTTTACTGGCGTGGTGGATCCATGCTGAGAGCCTCGAGCATGGCGGGGCAGGGCTTTTTATGAGTTTGAGAAGGGGGAGTTACAGGAAACTGTGACACAGGTACAGTGATCCAATCATTATTATGACAGCAGGTTTAACCATTCACATTGCCTAGAGTATTTGTTACATTTGTCGGGACCCAATCACAATATTTAGAGTATTGACCAATCACAGAGTGGCCCAGGACCCTCACATAGGGCGTGACTAGTCTTAGCCTCCATCTTTAGGCCTGCCCTTAGAAATGTTAAAGGTGTTAGCTGGTCTTTCCTGATTGGGTGTTACAAGGGTGGTCCCTCCTGCCTTGGGCAATGTGTGCCCTTCTATTGTCTCATGGAGTCAGTTTCAGACCTGCATCCTTACAGGCTCAGTCATGATTTCATGCTTTGTGAGTTCAAGCCCTGCATTGGGCTCCATGCTTACAGTGCAGAACCTGCTTGGGATTCTTTCTCCCTCTATTTTTGCCCCTCCCCAATGTGTGCACACGTGCTCTCTCTCTCTCTCTCTCTCTCTCTCTCTCTTTCTCTCTCTCTCTCAAAATAAACTTTTAGAAAAATCATCTTTGCTTCCTTTATATGTTATTTCTTAGAGTAAAATTTTCAGGAGGGTTTTGATGGTTTTTTGTTCTCATTTCCCAGGGTCACACACGGGAGAACTTCAGATAAGTACTCACTAGATGCAGGTAGAATGTTAGGCCCCTTCAGCTGTGGAAGACTTAAGTTATCCAAGAACATTGTTTAGAACTCATGCTGAGTCTTTTACTAAGGCTATTTCTGTCTGCCTGTTTCATCTCTTTAAACTCCATATTAACACACTGTCTTCCAATGAACATTGCCCTGATTGCAATTATTGAGGGATTGGCCAGAATTTAAAGAAAGGATTATTCCTGTACAAATTCTGATTAAAATGGGCTCCCTCAACCTCAGCTGAAAAGATTAACAACTGTCCAATCTCCTACAGCCAGCAAGTCTTCGTAAATAACTCCCAATCTCTCTACTGTGAATTTATCTGCCAAGGATTAAACAGAGAGACTGCTCTCAAAACCTGTATTAAAATAACCACAAAATATAGCCTCTGGTTCCTGGCAGCTCTTGAGCTCAAAGAGAGACACTTAGAAATCTCTCTCTAACCATATCTAGAGAAATGTGAATATGGGGCAAGGTGGTAGGAGAGTAAAAGAAGTTGCCTAAATTAGAAGCTGTCTAGAGGGACATGAGTTGGACTTACTTACTGGATATAATCAGAAAGGTCAGGAGTGTTCCATCCTCCCATTGTTTTAATGGAAAAACATCCCAACATAGTAGAAAGAATATGGTAAAAAGAGAAAACTTGTAATCAAAAGACCTGAGTTCAGAGTCCAAGTTGGCCATTCCTGCCTCGTAATGCCTAGTTTGCTCATCTGTAAAGGGAAGTAATACTGACCGTATTATTTGTCTCACACTGAGAATAAGATATGATTCATGTGTTGGGCTTTACGAACTGTAACCTTCTTGTAGAAAAGACCATTCAAATTCACTCACCTGTTTTTCTGCTTTTACCTACATTATAAGGTGAGGCTGAGCATATGGTTTCTCAGCATCCCCCACAGCTATGAATGGCTCTGTGACTAAGTTCAGTCATTGCTTTATGGTAATTTACAGATCACACCCTTTTAGAGCAACCTGGGGCCCACCTTTTCCTCTCTTTAAGAGCACCCTCCTTACCCCATCACTATCCTTCCTTCTGGCTGGAACATGATTCTGACGGTGGAAGCAAGAGCAACCATCTTAAAGATTAACAAAAGCTGTGTGTTTAAGATAGAAAAAAGAAAAAGGATCCTGAGTCCCTGATAACTGGGTAATTATCCTAAACTCCTAGTCACACTTTCTAGACTTTTTATAAGTGAGGAAAAAAACTTCTATCTTGTTTAAGCCACAACTATTTAGGATTTATTTGATACAGTAATAGACTGTTACTATACTGTAGGAACACGAGTCTGAACCAAACAGACTCCATGACAGGTTTTAAGTTTCCCCTCTAAACTAGAGGGTCCAAGGGTCAGTCTCTCCGGAACCCTTAGGCGGTTATACATTACCCAGGGCAGAAGAGACCACTTTGTGGTATCCAATCAGAGAAGGCCAGCTACCTCTCCCCACATTCCTAAAGGTGAGGCCTACAGATAGGAACCTTAGATAGGACCCTGCTACCTAATGTTAAAGTTAAACCCGATAGTCACCGAACAAGACCCTGAATTCGCTCTGTAATTGGTTAATTTCAAACATACCCTAAATGTTGTAATTGGGTCCTGCCAAAAGTAACGAACACTCTAAACAATGTCTAAACAATGTATGGTTAAAGCTGCTGTCAATACTGTTGTACCATTATGATTGGGTCACTGTACCTATGTCACAATTTCTTGTAACTCCCCCTTCCTAAACCCCATAAAAACCCTACTCAGCCCTTGTTCAGGGCTCTCAGCACGGATCCACTGCGTTGGTGAAGGCTGTGAGACCGAACTTAGGCCAGGCGAGCCTAAGCCGTAATAATAAATGCCCTTTGCTTTTACATGGGTGACTCGGTCTCCCTGGCGGTTTCTGGTTTTGGGGTGATATTGAAATCTTGGGCATTACAATACAACACTGGAAATATAATTTTTTATTATTACTAACATTAATGTTATTCCATAGCTGTGTATGAGCAAGGGTATTATAAATCCCTTCATTATACATGGTCTTTAAGTGGGCTTCCTAGTTTTAGGCTCTAAGTGCAACAGATTCCATAATCCAAATGAGTGTTTTCTTTCTGATTCTAGTTTAATCCAAAGAAAAACTCAGTAGTATTATTTTTAAGGGACTCTGCATCCTGGGTGTTGTCGCATTAGACAGGGATCACCAAATTCCTCTGCTTCGTCTTTACCTGGAAATCTCCAGGACTTCCTTTTCTCACAAGTAGTTGAGCTCTTTAATTCACAAATTCCCTCTCTTTCTTTTCTCTTCCTCGAAGGAATGACTCTTCCCTCCTTTCTCCATCTTCCATTAGCAACAAGGCTTCCAATCTTCTGTCCATTTTATTCTCCCCCAACATATTTTTTAGCCTGCTAAGTTAATATCCTCAGTCTGAAACCCTCGGAAATATTTTGAGTTCACTATCACTAGAGTTCTTACCAAAAATTGCATATTCCAGAAAAGCCATGCCGACTAAATAAGAATCTGCTGATAGAGCCTTAGAACCTGCATCTTAGCAGTCTCTCCTACTCTTCCCCCTTCTTCCCCTTCTTCAATCCTTCCCCCTCCCACCCCCTCAAGCAATTCTGAGGCATGCTAAAATTGAAGTACCACTGAACTCTCTGAAAGCCATCCATAAAGTATTCCCATTTTCTACTAGCTAAAATAAAAATGCTACTGAACAATATTAGGATAGAGGACGGGGGATGAGAATGGTTTCACTAAAAACAGATCTCACATTTTTGAGCTCATTGAACAACAGCTACAAATTCTTGCATAAAAAATGTTCATCCTCACATCTAACCTTAGTAACTGCTTTGGAAGTTCTGAAAAGGTCTGTCCTTTGCTGTAGCTCTTAGAACTGACAGAATAACAGGTTACTCTTTGGGATTTATAAAAGTAAAGAGTTGCTTTCAGGCCAAAGGATGCAATGGAGAGAGTAGCGATGCCTTCTGGGCCTGTGCTGAGGCAGATGCTATTTCCTCTGGAAGTATAGCACGTTTGCTGGCAAAGGAAATCTCCCTCCAGGGCAGGCAAGGGAGGACAATAGAACCACGTCACCACCCACCATCTGTCGTGAAAACAGACACCAGCTGACAGGGAGAGAAACTCAAAATCCTGCTCTCACCCCCACACCAACGTCAGCAACCTCACTGCCTGACCTCCTGACAGGGGGCCCCCGGAAAGACGAGGTAGGGATTAGCCTGAGGAGCCTATAGGGATCAAGTTCGGGGTCACCCTGCCCAGATTGCTACAGTTCTTTCATCAGGGCCTCCAAATCACCAAATCTTTACTCTTATCTGTGAGATGAAGGGGGAAACCATGGCAGCTAAGCAGAGATCAGTGTACAGAGAGCCCAGAAAAGCAATCCTATTTCTGTGTGGTTCGGACAGTCTGCCCTGTCTCTAGAAATCCAAGGCCCCAGAAAACACAGAGAAATCAAAAAGGCAACCTTGGATAACTGGCAACAGAAACAACTCAATACTGTGGAAGCAGCAATCAGACAAAGAGTGGAGGGTAATATAAATAGAAGTCCCAGAGTAAAAGTGGCTCCCTGGAGAGGGGGCATCCAGAGCCACTCCTGAGGGAAAAAGCTTGGTTTTTCAGTGAATATTTTATGAATTATTGTGTAGGGATCATAGTCAGGAGTTCTAGTTTCTATCACTGGCTTGGATATGGCCAAGGGCAAGTTCCTTCCTTATAAAGAGTTTGGTGTCCTTATATAAAATTATGAATCTGGACAAGGAGATCTTAAGGTGACCTCTCTGATTGATCAGTGGCACAGGCAAAGGGTCAGGTAGAAGCTCCGAGGATTCTGAAATTGACTTGAAAGGTCTAAGATATAGCCACCAAATTCCCAAACCTTAAGAAAATTGAATAATTCTCCTAGCACAACAGGACAACACCTTAATTTACAAAGCACTTTTGGATCTGGTGAGATTAGATCCTCACATCAGATCTATGAAGGAGCTGGAACAGTGACTATTATTCTGTCTGTGCTAAAGGATGCTTAGAAAGGTTGAATGATGTGGCCAGAGCTACAAATGACTACAAAAAGGGACTGTGTTTGAAAGCCAGCAGGATTGACACTCAAAAGAGGGCAAGGCCCCCCAAGTCATGGGTTAACTGAGACCTTGACTAAGATGGCATTAATGTTCCATTCAGCTTAACTAAAGTTTAGACAGGCTTCTTCCTGATTATAGGCCTCTAACCTCCATTTGAGATGTAAATATGTTTGAAGGCCTCTTGCCTAGTTTTACAATGTAAAACTATCTTTCTGAAAGACATGGGGACCATCTTCTTGAAATGTAGCCATCAAGGAAGATAGCATCTCTATTTCCCAGTCTCTGTAGGAAAGGAGGAGCCTAACTTCAATGGGACTCATGCTCTCTCCAAGTTGTAAAACTACCTACTTTCTTAGGAATACAAGAAGCTTCTTTTTTACTCTGAATAAAGCTAATTAGCAAACAGATGGTTTATGACTTTCCCCTAATATCTGCCCATACTTCTCCACTAGATCACTCCGGTGTTTAAAAACTCTCCTGCCTTTGTTTTAGCAGAGTTCAGACAGATTTCTGGTCTCTCTCCCTATTACAATAGCCTTGAAAAAAATCTTCCTTGTCTGCTTAACTTGATCAAATGCAATTTTTGCTTTGCTAACCTCCTCAGCACTTTTGCTACAACTCACTACATTTCCCCTACTTTTGGTTTATAATTTGTTGTACAAATCAAACTTATGATTGAAGTTTCTCATTTATTGAATGACTATTTATTTAATATCTACTATATATCTGGCATTGACCTAAGTCCTGACTTGGCTATTTTCCATTAAAATGTAGTGTTGCATAATGTTATAGTGGATGTGATCTTTGACAGATCTTTTAGAAGTTAGGCTGAGAGTTACTCCACTTAGCCTACCTGGGCAATGCATAAAGTCCCCCTTAATCAATCATCTACTGAAGCTCAGAGGCTACATATTACTTCTTTTCTGCACCAGACTAAACACAGAGAGATACAGAGATCTAAAAAAATAATCAAATTAAATCATATCTCTTCCCTCACTTTAATCCAAGGAGAATGAATTTCATTCTACAGTGGAGGGTTCTGTGTACATAAGCTGTTTCAAACCCTACTCACTAAGGGTTAGGTAAGTATAGGGCAAACACACACACACACACACACACACACACAATAAAAATATTAAATTCAGTCTTAGATAGACATCAAGTTGTTTGCCTCACAAAGAATTCAAGAGCTATGTTAAGATTTTGAGATAAGCTGAAGGAGTTCTGAGTATAAAATGACCACAGTGCACAGAAGTAGGCAATATCCTACTTTATCAATGGCTTTGTGTGTTCCTTCCATAGAACCTGTGGAAGCTGGACTCCACAGGAAGCACAATGTTGATGTCCATGCAGCTCCCTCCCAGTTGAAGCTGTAGGCATGATGTTTGAGCCTAAAGGCAATATGAGGATGCAACCATCTGTTCTGTCCTCCCTAATCTAGTTTCTTTGGAAGATCAAACTTCCCCTGTCCATTGGGTTTCCAAGTGACTGAGAGGAATTTAATTTTATGAGAATGTGAGGGGAAAATTTTACAGCTCCATTAGATATCTATGTATACAAGTTTGTGTTCATCTATCAAACTTCAAATAAACACAAATGGAGACAGAAAATGAGAATATTTTCAAATACAAATGTTTTGAAGTGCTAAATATTAAAAAAAAAAAACAGAAAAAGAAGCAAACATAATGAAACAAAGAAATAAACAGGGAACAGGATGATCCCAAAGACACACCATTGTATAATCCATCACAAAGTTCCCCAAATTATCCCCAAATTTTACATTGATGTTATGCATCAATGTAACATCTACATATGAGGGACAGAAGAGCATGAGATTTTGTAACTTGATATAAAAAATCCAGAGGAAGTATCAAATTAGTGGGGAGAAAATGGCTAAGAATCTAGAAAGACCTATAAGATTAGGTGAAGGTAAAAGTAAGACCACAGAAGTCATACAGAATTGATTATTTAAGGACCAGTAAGGAGGACTATGAGTATAACTGTAGGGTGGACTTCAAAAGATAATTCACTTTACAAAAGAGAGAAAAGCATGATGTATATATACAAATACACACTAGAACAAGCAAGATGCATATATACATACACACACAGGCTAAGTTCCAAATTGAGTCAAATTAAAGGAATTCATAATGACTTTCTAAGATTCTAGTCAAATCAAGAGAAATTGTCCTTTATTTTGCTCATTACCAATGTAAGTCATAACAATGATAAGTCGCCAGATATCTGCTACACATATTAGTCTCTTTAAGCATCATAGTAGCCATTTGAGGGAGGTAGTATTATTATTCCTATTTTACAGACGAGAAACGGAGTCCTAGAAATGTTAAATAAATTGCCTAAGATAAAACAAACAAAACAGTAAAGGACAGGTTTAGGATTCAAACCCTGGAATTCTAATGCCAGATGTCATGACAGAACTCCAAAGTTGATCTTACAGAAATAACCACCCACTCCCCGCTAGTTTTCTGATTTTACAAGGTTGTCTGCCTGGATGCTGTTAACTGGCAGAAAACATTCACAAGTCTTTGACTGTCTACTTTAACATATGTAGCCTCATGATAACACAGTCACACCTGATATCACCTCCTCTTGTCTCCTGTCAGGTTTATGTCTTGTATGGTACTTTCTGTTTGTCAGAAGATTTAGATCACCTGCTTTCTCATTTTATCCTACTTCTTGCCATTATATGTGTACATGTACACACACACACACACACACACACCCCACTTAAAGATGTAAGTAAATTAAAATAACTATAATATTAAAGAAAAAAATTTTTCCACTATAAATGAGTAGTGTCTTAGGCCATAGAAAAAAATACTCCAGAGCATCTCAACAAATGCTCCTTCTCAAAATTCCTAGTTTCTAAACTTGTTCTGTGCTGTGCTTCTGTTTATGAAAGTGCATTATTTTCTTACCTCTCTGGCTAGTCTTTTTCCTACCAGAGCAGTATGGGCTGGTCTCAATCTTGGACCTGTTTCTTTTGCCTAAGAGTATACTGTTCCAATTCTATTTTACTGAACCTAGAATAATATCCTAGGCTGTTCAGCAAGTCAATTCATGGAAGTTTTTGATAGTTTTCAAAGTAGTACAAGCGTTCCAAGGCAAGAGTCTTTTGTTTCTCCCAGAGTATATATTATTATAATATACATTTTAATTATTCGGGTTGTCGGCAATTAACTGTTGGATAAGTACCACATAAGATGCATATGTATGCAAATGTATACACACACACACACAAACACACACACACACACACACACACACTGCCTAAGACAGACAAGGATTCTCAGAAAGAATAGAGGCCAATATCATAAGGAAGATAATACATATGTTTTGTTTTGAACTGCATATTCTTGTTTAGATGATCATTTGTTTACTTATTTTTGTTTCTCTTCCTCACTAGAAACAAGACATTTTCAGAATATACTCTTTTAAGGTCTACCAAAAATAAGAGACAGATCCAATTCTGGACCATATACCTATTAATGGATCTTACCTTAGCTTCAGAATAAAAGATTTTACAACTTGTAATGGCTCAGTTAACTACTCAGCCAGGAGTTCTCCTCCTTCCAACTGGAGGGCTGGGAGTTGGTGGAAAGAGGAGCAGAATTTGGAGTATCATTCTCCTAGTTGGATATTATTGGTAAGAATGATCCAGCCATGTGCCTTTGGATTTTACTTTCTAACTTTGTTGCTGTGTGATATTGGGAAAAGTGACTTAATACTTTCAGGTTTTAATTTCTTAATTATAGAATTGGGATAACAACAATCTTTCTTCCAGAACTTTTATGAAAATTAAACATGAAAATGTGCTAAGATTAACATGTTATGGTAGCACAGAAAATGTTCTCCTGGTTTATTTTCTTTCCTTTCTTTTCTCTTCCCCCAGTTAAGATCTGGTGGAGAAGAAGGACTAGTTAGGTCAGGTAGGTGGTTGTGGACAAGTGAAATTTTTATATTCTTTTTCTTTTTTATTCTGCTAGAGTTTTTTTTTTCAATTCTCTTTTATCTCTTTAGGATTTCAATAAACATTGCTAAACTACAGCATGGGCTCTCAATCTTTACCCTGGAATCATGGTATTCCATACTTTGTTCCTGGGGATGAACTTCAATTTAAAGGATCCCCTCCCTTCTACGCTTTATGCAGAGTCCTGAGACAGAAGAAACACCTAGAAGTTCAGTCTATTATCAATTATCAACATCACCTTAGGGTGATTTCCAATCTTGAAGAGAAACATTAAAACAAATTTTATGAAATATAATCTAATATGAATGACTTCTTAAATTTGTACTATAGAATTCACTCCTTACAAAGTTTATACATAATAGGCTGAATTCAAATTCAGCTGACTGGGATGACTCCCAGGTCATGAATTGAGGTACTCCAGGTAAGAAAATGGCACTGGAAAAGGTGGCTGCCTTCCTGGCCCCAGCAAAGGAAGAGAGCATGGAAGTCCATCATTAAGGACATGCCAATTAACAACACTACTCTCTGGAAAACTTTGCTATTGATTTGTTTTGCAGAACTTTTTATAGAGATTATTATACATGACATAAACTACTTTCTATACAAGTTTAAACATGTTTATTTACTTATTTTGAGAGAGAGAAAACACATATGCATGAGCAGGGGAGGGACAGAGAGAGAGAGAGAGAGAGAGAATCCCATGCAGGGTCTGCACTGTCAGCACAGAGGCAGAAGGCTTGACTGTGAGGCCCGAACTTATGAACCATGAGATCATGAACAGAGCCAAAATCAAGGTCAGTGGCTGTCGGGTCTTGCCGCCCTGGCCTGCCAGCGGGGCGGTAAATCCTTGCAGGTTCGTTCCTGAGGGAGGGAGAGAGAGTAGGGCAGGAGGGAGACGCAGGGAGTGGAGACAACACACAATTTCTGATCAAGCCTCTTCTTTTTTATTGAGAAAACACTGTATCTTATAAAGGTTTTGAGGCGGGAAAACAAGGCAGCTGACCTAGGTCAGTTGCTAGGAAACAGGGTTAAGGGATTAAGGCTGGAGTAAAAGAGGAACCAAACTAAGGTTTTTAGTACAGCACTGAAGGGTTGATACCACCCTGCCTGTGGGCGATTGATCTTTGCTCTTCTGGCTTCTCCTGACAGGGAGTGGCACTCCCCTGCCTATTTTTGTAACTCCCCTCAGGGAGTGACATTTCCTGTCAGCAAATGGCCAAGCAGCTGAATCTTTGCAGCTTCCCACAAGTGGCTTAACCAACTGAGCCACTCAGGTGTCCCATCCTATATACTTTTGGGGCTGGGTGGTAGAATAAATGAGAAGTTTATAGGGAAACATTTAGGTAAGCATGAGAAAATAATTTAAAATTTTAATGTTTATTTATTTTTGAGAGACAGAAAAACAGAGCATGAGTGGGGAAAGACAGAGAGAAATGGAGACACAGAATCTGAAAGAGGCTCCAGGCTCTACGCTGCTAGCACAAAGCCCAACACAGGGCTGGAACCCATGAACCATGAAATCATGACCTGAGCTGAAATCAGACACTTAACTGATCGAACCATGCAGGCACTCCAAGAAATTTTTTTTAATATAAGAGCTAGAGGCTGCATCTGACTTCTCAAAGCCAACATAAATTCTAAAACTCCTGACTGTAGTATGATTTTTTTTTCCCTGAAGCATATGTCAAAACTTGCTCTTTTTTATTTTTTAATTTTAATTCCATTATAGTTAACATACAGTGTTATATTAGTTTCAAATGTACAATATAGTGATTCTGCTCTTTATTTTATATTCAGCCACCTGCTGAATTCTGTAGGCTTTAAGTATTCACAAATAATTATCAGTTTCATGATGCTAATGAACCATAATCCCCTCTGTGGCCTACTTCATCTCTAATCCCCAATAATCCACATGTCTTACACATGGGGGCCTTCACCAAGTCTTTGTTGCTAGGATGGTCACGAGATGGTCAACACATAGTGTAAGCACTATGTTCTCTGAAACTCTACCCAAAACACTAGAAAGAAAGGAGATGTGGATAGAGAACAGTGTTCTTTTTCTTTTCCTCTTTTATATTAGAAAAAAATTTCAGGTATCTACCTAACATAATTCTTTTTATGTTTCATTGGCTATAATTAGACCGTCTGCCTGTCCCTAGCTGGAATAGAGACTCATTCCTTGTGTTTTTGCTCTGTACCTGGGTCAGCTGCAGATGACTGGGAATAAGTGAAATGGGAGTGACAACTGGATAGGCAACCAACTATGTCTGTCAGAGTAACACTCAATCAAAGTTATGGATAAGCCAGTGTCTCATAGTTCTGATATGACAGTGATTTCCCCCAGCTAGTAATAAATACCCCATCTCCCATACTCATTATGGGTTTTCCAATGGTGGAACACATTGTTTAGGATCTGGGGACATCTTAGAGGTGAAGAAACAGATGCAGAAAATTTAGGTTATTTGTCAAAGGTCATAGACCTTACTAGTGAGAGAGCTGGGTCTAGACTGAAGGTTCCAGACTGATCCCATGCAGGCCCTGCTGAGCCTGAGCATCTGTGGGCAGCAAGGTAAAGGCCAACAGCAGCAGGGAGGGTGCACTAGTTATTGATGGGAGCCTGTAAGCTAGGTGTCTCCTCCCACATTTACCTTTGTCTTTTGTTCTCGTACTTTGGGATATTTAAAATTATTTTGTTTTATTTTATTTTATTTATTTTGAGAACAAGAGAATATCAAGAAGGCTCCACACTTACCATGGAGCCCAACACAGGACTCAATCTCACGACTGTGAGATTGTGACCTGGGCAGAAATCAAGAGATGGAAGCTCAACCCACTGAGCCACTCAGGTGCCTTCTGAACTGGGATATTTTAACTAACAAATTAATTTCAATTTGCTTCTTTTCTAGAAAATGTATTTCTCTTAAATAAAAAGTGTGTGTGTGTGTGTGTGTGTGTGTGTGTGTGTGTGTGTTAAGAATTATAGCATGAGCAGGGAAGTGGGGCAGAGGGAGAGAGACAGAATCTTAGGCTGACTCTACACTGAGCCCAACATGGGGCTCAATCCCATGACCCTGCAGTCATGACCTGAGCCAAAACCAAGAGTCTGATGCTCAACTGACTGAGCCACCCAGGCACCTCTAAGTGGTGGTTTTAGAAGAAAGTAGCAGACGGTGTAGTCTACGACTCATTTACATATTTTCTGATATCAACCTGGAGGAAGAGCATCACCTAATGTCCATGAGTCCCAAGCCTTGAAATGAGAAATGCCCACTGCAAAACTGGGATGGTCTGGGGAGAGAACATAATTCTGGGAATAATTGCCAGCAGGATGATTATAGAAGAACATGAGATAATCTCCTCGACCTTCATTTTCTGTCAACCAATTGAGCCACCCAGGCAACCCCCTCTACCTTTCTATATGTCCTAGAAAAAGGAGGCCTTTTACAGGGAAGAAAAAACTGACTTTTGACTGATTTTTTTGGTTTGATATGCTCATCCACTAAACTTGGCCATCTAGAGCAGAAAAGAGTGAAATGTGTTGTCAGGCAAATCAGGTACTGGGGAGTACTCAGAGATAATAGCTGGAGGTCTCACTGTTCATTTCCATTGCTCATCTTTCTGAGTTGTTGTGGGGGTAAAATAAATAGAAATAAAATAATAAGTTAAAAAATTAAAAAATTAAATCCATAGAAAAAGAATGATTGCATCAAATTGACGACAGAATTACTACATCAGTGAAAAATGTATTTGAGTGGAACCAAAAATTAATCCTACAATCTATCATTTACTCAACAAATATTCATTGGACACCTCGTAGATGCAAAATACTATGAAGGTGTCTGGTAGGAGCAAACACTGTTGTTAGCAACTACATACTAATTAACAGGGATGATTAGAACTAATCTCTTGCATGCCAGAGATCAAACTGTAATACTAATATTATTGATACAAGCTAGTATGTTATTTAGAAGCAAAGAGGTAGCTGGAAATTGTATTACAATCTTTTCTTTGAACCTCAGACATTTACCCCAATCTAACCACCCCTAGAATAGCGATCATCCCTGGATGCCAAGAAGAGCAGTTTTATCCCGTCCTTCACCCTGACATCATCCATATGGAGACAGTGATCCCTCTTCTGGAGCAGGGCCTTCAGATCAAGGTATCTCAAGTCTTATCAGCTGGGAAGTTATTCCTCAACCCTTTCTCCTATAGTGGAAGGACACACCCCCAAATGGTCCCCCATGGAGGCACAACACAGTTGAGTCAGTCACCTCTAATAAACTTCCAGTGATGGAAAGCCTAGAGTAGGGTTCCTCACCCTTAGTAATTTTCTGAGTTTCCATAATCTTTAGTGTTCACCACTCTCCTTTTAATTTTTTAAAATAAACTTTTAATTTTGGAACAGTTGAAATCTGCAGAAAAAATCATATAAGTATTAAAAGTTTAGTATTAAAATAGTATTAAAAGTTTCCATATATCCCACACCCAATTTCCCCTTTTATTAACATTTTACTTTTGTAATATGTACTTTTGTTATAATTAATGAACTAATGCTAACATACTATTATTAACTGGAGTAAATAATACCAAATAAGGTAAAAATACCTTATTTGGATGTCCGTAGTTCTTACCTATTGCCCTTTTTCTATTATAAGATCCCATCTAGATTCCACATTATAGTCACCGGATCTCTTCTAGCTTCTCCTGTTTGTGACACTTTCGCAGGCATTCCTCATTTTTCACCACTTTGTTTTACATGGTATTGGCCAGGAATTTTGTAGAATGTACCCTATTTGGGATTTGTCTTATGTTTGTCTCATAATTTTTTTGGTGTTATGTTTTTCTGTTTTGTTTTGTTTTGTTTTGTTTTGTTTTGTTTTGTTTTGGAAGATCACAACGATAGAGTGCCATTTTCACATCATGTCAAAGGGAGGTTGATAGAATGACTTTTTTCACCCTTTCCACAATGTACCCTTTGAAAGGAAGTTCCTATGCATAGTCTACATTTCAGGAGTTGGATGTACCACCTCTTGGAGAGCAAAGTACCACATAAATTATTTGGATTTATTCTACATAGGACAATTGTCTATCTATATGTTCACATATGTTCTTTTTTTAAGTTTTTATTTAAATTCCAGTTAGTGAACATACAGTGTAATATTAGTTTCAGGTGTACAATATAGTCATTCAACACTTCCATTCAACACCCAGTGCTCATCACAAGTGTGCTCCTTAATCCCCATAACCCATCTCACTCATCCCACACATCTCCCCTTTAGTAACCATCAGTTTGTTCTCTAGAGTTGAGTCTGTTTGTTGGTTTGTCTCACCCTCTTTTTTTGTCCCTTTGTAATATTCAATCATGTGGCTATATCAGTATGGACTCATGTATTTTGATTTCATACCTTGCATCATGCTTCCTTTTTATTTATTTCCTTAAAACCAAAAGCACTCATCTAAGCCCTTTGGAGTCTACAACAGTAGTTTTCAAAATGTCTTGCAAGAGCACCCTCAGTAAAAGAGGGTCTGGGTGGATAGGAGAAGGCAAAGGCTAGTAGAAAGGATGGCAAATTAGCTAAATCTGCTTACTTCTATGCCAGTCTTTAACAAGAGTGTACCCATTTGTCTTTCTCCTGGACTTTCACTGAACAACAAAAACAAAAAGTTACAGCAAAAATTTAAATATCACTGGATAGGTTTATTTTCAGTATACCTCATCGAATGAAATGCCTTTATTCTATAAATGAATCAGAAAAGGTATTGCCCAAGACTAGGTGAGTAGTAGAACTAGAATTTGGTAATCTTCATTCTAGTCCTCATGGCAAGATATCACTTTGCTGTTTGTTTTACTGAAACACCTTAGAAAGATAAACTCTAATGCAGATTATAATTGTGAAGTGCTACAGACTTGTGCTACAAATTAGTTTTAACGCCACCTTGAATTTCTCTAGAAAAAAACACAATTATTACTGGACTAACCTTCTTTGTCAAGGTGGAACAGAAATTCATGTTTCCCCTCCTCTATCTTTTAGATATGGAAATTGAGGCAGAGGGAAATGATCTGCAAACAATTAAAATCAGTTATTGTTGATAACAAAATTTTTAAAGACTTGGAAAGCCAGGAATTACCCTGTAATTCAGGGTAACTACAGATACACAGGTTTGATTCATATTAAGAAAACCTTAAGGTATAATCACTCTTCTTAAAAAGGAAAAAAAGAGGAAAATAGGTGAGTTTGCTTTTGAAGAGTGTGCATTTAAAAAATGTTCTAATAAAGGATTTATTCAAGGGATAAATTAACTCCTATCTGTTAAAAATGAAACTCAATTTAAAAACACATACTTACTTACAATACACTGGTACAGGAATGGGAAGTGTCTAGGATGTACTTCCAGACTGAAGGCAGAAGTGAGGCTTTGGCTGGGAGAGCAGGGAATAGGAATATGTTTCCTTCTGCCCAGAATTGTTAGGTTCCATCTACCGTCTATCTATATATTTACAACATCTATTTCTTGCCTCAGGGACTTACAAATTGTCTATTTCTCAGCTCTGGGTACAGTTCAAATCTAAGAGTGGAATCTGAATATTTGATTCTGTAAACAGTCTTCCACAGATTAAAATTATTGAAGAATTACCTAGTTGCTTAGCTGTCTCCTTGAGCCAACATGAATATGCAGGTGGGAAGAAGACTCCACAGTCCTCTGCTGGGACCTAAAAAAGAACCACCAGGCTCAATGTCTTATTTTTTTTTTTAATTTCCAGCAGAAAAAAAAGTAAGGTGTTCACTGTACCTCCTTTGCTCACATCTGTCACATCCTGAAGAATGACCCAGGACCCTGCAATGACAAAGGGGAGTAAGGAACAACAGGACTAAGTCTCCAGTTAAGAACAAAAGAAATTTACAGTTAAATCCTGACTAACAGTCTTAATCATATACATTAGTACTTGGAGAAAGCTCAGAGTAAATAGCTTATAAACCAGATCTATTTCAGGAATTTAACCCTTTTTGGTATCAGCTTTGCCAGGTAAAAGAACCTATGGGCTTCATATTGCAGGGGATCAGGGGTAGGATGAGGGTAGGACAAAATGAAGAAATTTTCCATCTAATGGAAAAGCTCTTTCTCTAAGGACGAGGAAGTTCACTTACTACTTGGCATTGGTGTTGGTGTGATTGGAGGTGAGGATAAAACATGGCTATAAAGAATTGGAATGAAGAAGTGAAGGAATAAAAAATTGATCTTTCTGTACATCCTTTTACCTAATTAGACCTCTACTTAAACCAGCCCCATAAAAATAAGCATTTCCTCTGGTTCAGTTAACTGTTAGTTTCCCCTCTTACAATTAGAAAAATTCTTCCTGATATCTTAAACTTCTCTACTGTCCCAATCAGTCTATGTCATCAGACTTTAACAATTCCATTAATAAAATGTAATTAAATATAGTGAAATTTAGTTGAAAGATCATGTAATGTAAAACTATAAAATCAAGCCTTGGTTCTGCCATCTGTTGAGCAAATAATAAACACAGAGTCTCAGTTTCCTAATCTGCAAAATGGGGATGATAATACCTACCCCTGAAATCCATTGATGTGAAGATCAAACTTCCTGAACTGTAACTAGCATATAGTTGGTATACAGTATTTAGTTCCTGTTTGTTAATCACTGAACTAGGTTTGTTGGATACTATCCCACATAGCACCATCTACAATGAGGGAACAGTGGGATCCATGCTACGGCAGAAGAACATCAAGATATTTGAAAAAGTCATAATAGGGAAGGGAGATGCTGAAACTGAGAGGCTGTCTTGTGGAGGTAGCATTGAGTATAGCTTTGAATGACTAGATCGACATCTAAACGTCTCAGATGATGTGGTAGTGAGAGTTTTGCAGAGACAGGTAACCAAAAAGGTTCAGAGTTGGAATTTGATATTTAGAGATGCTTTCAGCTAATAGTTCATAGGCTAATAGCACATAGAAGGCCTGAGTGAAAAGAGATTTGCACAGAAGTGTAAATAACCAAAAAAAGAGACCTGAACTTTTTCAGAGGTAAGATCAAACTCTTTTCTCTAATTAAGACTATACCCAGCCATGCTGATCATTCAGGCCCTAACAGCCCCTGAGAGAGGGTTGGAGCCTGTGGAAGGGAGAAGGGGACCTAAACAAGGGGGTGGGGGAGGGGGATAACAGGCCTGGCTGTTGAGTATTCCAGCACCTGCCAGGGATGCCCTGGGGACGCCAGGTCTGCCCTGCTGGGGCCCAGCTGCCACCCAGGCCCTCCTGACATCTAACAATGGGCGGTTGAGAGGTCAGGCGGGAATAGGGCAGGCATGACAATGAGATTCCGATGCTATAGAAAGGGAAACAATTGGGACCCAGGGAGAGAGAAGCTGAGTGTTTTGGAACAGTGCAGGAAGGGGTGGGGGTGGGGCAGCAAATGTGAGGATAAAATTAGAATGACTGGAATGTTATGGGGGTGTCAGAGAATGAGGAGGAGAGAGTCTGTCCTTGATTATTCTGTTCAGAAGAGAAAAGGTCAGCTTGGCCAGGGAACAGGCTCCCTTGTTCCTGACCTTGGGGTTGGTCTGTCAGTAACACTGATCTGCTCTGCCACATGAGTCTGATCTTGTCTCTAGCTCAGTCATTTATTCTTCTGTCCATTCAATGAATATTTATTAAACTCTTGCCATATATCAAGCTCTTTGCAAGGTACTAAGGACAGAGATCTGTAATTTATCTCCCTACTATTGATGAGTTAACAGTCTTCAGAGGAGACAGACTTGGGAATACAGCAGTACAGCAGGATTAAATAGGGAGGGGGCAATGTTTAGTGGGTGTGAGTAAAGAAGCCATTAGCTCATGGAGTAGGGGAACTTCACTCAGCCTGGGAGATGTGTGTTAAGAGAAGAATCAAAGAATCTTTCCAGGACAAGTGATATTTGAGCTATCTCTTGAAGTCCAGGTAGGAGTTCAGCAAGCAAAAGAGCAGGGACCTGGAGAGAGAATAGATTACTTAGAAATTAATTAGGAAAATACTTGTCAAATAAAGCCTTAGAGTTTCCAAAGGCTTAGGCTCATGTCAAGATAAGTTATTCAAGTGTCACAAGGCTCAGATAAAAATTCTAGTTCAAGAATTATCTGGAGAGCTGTTACTTTACTTGTGTTTACAGGAAATAACATTTTTCTGATCTCTGATCTGCTTCTGATTCTTTCCTCTGTGTAAAGATGTACCATGGATGCCAGTTGAGGGGTTCTTCAATGATATTTAGAATGGGGGAAAAAACCTGTTCCTTTGTGTCCATCCATATTTGCTGACAAGATGATAGATGTCAAGTACAGCAAAAGTGACTTGGATTGGGCCTTTAGCAAAAACCAATTAAAATCTTAAGTACACTGCAAAAGAAGTCCTCCACCAGTTTAGACTTAAGAAATGAGGGAGATGTTATGTGGGTGGAGAGCAACTGGGTGTGGGTGAAGAAAGAAAAGCAGTGTTACTGGAAGAGAGGTCTTCTGTAATGGCATCCCCTCCCCTCCGATGCCTACACCTGGCACTTTCCCTAGATAACAATCCAGAGTCCTGAGAGGGATCTCACCTTCTCAAATGCGGAGTCTAAGCTCTTGACAGTGACCACCTAGCATCCTCCTCTGCCATCATGGGTTCTGAATAACGTCCAGTAGGAAAGAGTCATCATTGATTGATGACATCCATATGTGCAGAGATGTCGGAAATCACTTCCCATATTTTCTGACCCTGTGATGCAAACCACAGTTTTGAAATAGAAAAGAAATTAATCCATAGAGATCTGTCTCTAAAAAGACAGTATCAAGCTATGTTCTCCATTGTGTCTCAACAAACTGTATGAGGTTATTTAAACTTAACTTATTTTTAATTAAATAAAATTGAAGATCCTCTTCCTCAGTTGCACTATCCATATTTCAAGTGTTATACATTGGAGAACATTTCTATAACTCCAGACAGTTCTAATGGACAGAACTGCTAGAGAGTGATGAACACAAATTCAAGGTGAGTGCCAAACTGCCCAGTTAAATCTCAAATTTGTCGCTTGCTTATCATGTGGCTTGATAGAGCTGCTTTACTTCTCTGTATTTCTATCTCGCCTCAAATTTCTATCTGTAAAATGCAGACAATACCAGCACTGATTTCATATTACTATAGTAAGAATTACATTATTTCATATATGTAAAAAAAGAAGGCCATTGCCTGGCCTCTGGTTGGCACTCATTTAATATTAGCTGTTGTGATCATTATCTCCCCATGTGTATGCAGCAACCTAACGGTGGAAAAGGCTAAGGAAGTCTTGACCCCTAATCTAGCTCCTCTACTGATCCATCCACCTGCTGTTGTTATTGAGCAACATTTCACACTCAGAACACCCCCTCCTTGCTACCGCACGCATCTCCTTCCTTGCCCAGGCCCTCATTTCTGTGCAGCGGAATCTGCCATCCTGGGAACCTGAGGCATTGCTCCTTGCTTGTTTCTCTCTCCCTTTTGCTTAGCCTGATGCCCACTTTCCCTGGGAATCGAGGCTTCTGCAAACAGCTGCCACTGCTATCCCTGTTTGCAGCTGCTGCTCAAAAACAGGGCAGCATGGTTCAGCGGTGCTCCCTCTCAGGACTGATTTTTTTTTTTCATTTATCCTTGAAAACCTCGTTGGATTGTGCCAACTGTGGGCACAGTGTCAGCTGCCCCCTGTCTGTCCCTGATGCTTCTGCTTAGGGACCCTTTGTACTCAGTCTCCAGCTGAGTCACACACTCCAGACTACAACCCAGTAATTCCATTTGATGGTTTAGTCATTATCCAGTACAATTTGTACCTTTGTGGGTCACCTTTTCTTATAATTTTGCCTCTGCATTAATCTGTCTTTCCTCTTGCCCAGCGTGATGGAGAGTGTACCTGCACAGGGGAGAACAATGTTGATAGTGATGATGACAAAGATTAAAGATTACTGTTATTGAACTCTAATAATATTCCAGGTCTCATGATGTATGCATTATAACAATTATATTTAAGGTTACAAAAACCCTGCAAGATATTACAGTCATTTTCCAGATTAAGATTTTGAAATTCTAGGAGTTTTTGAAATTTGCCCAAAGTCAATGAGAATATGTGGCAAACCTAAAATTCATGCAGAGTTTGTCAGGGTCACAAGCCCAAAGCATTGTTTGGCCACCTCAGTGGCCATGTGGGCTGGAGAAATATTCATCCACCTCATCAGCAAACAATTTTTTCTGTGCTATACCTTGTCATTGAAGAAGGTATATCCAGTGACCAAATGGAAACTTTCATACTGTAGCAGAAGTCTTCCAGCTAATAGGGAGACTTGGAAACAAATAGTCTTTGGTCTCCTCCAAAACTAGTGATGGTGGTGATATTTCCATTGCACGGAAGACAGATAACCAGGGACTGTCCTCAAGGAGGCTTGGTGGAAAGTATGGTGGTGCCCAGCATTTTGTGCAGCAGTAATCAAGACCCAGGGCTCCTTCCTGAGGCACAGCAGAGACAGCCTTTGCCCATTTCCTGATGTGGACCTCACCCTTGCCTACTGCCATGGGGCCCGGGGCCCTTGAACAATATCTAAAAATACTGGAACTGTCCCACTTGAAGAATGGGACACACTCGTCTCTTGCCTTTATTCTGCTCTTTTTTTTTTTTTTAGATTTCCTAGTCTCTCCATCCTTTCCTCCCTAGGCTCCCTCAGCCTTTATGTTGGCTTATTTCTGTTTCTCTGGTTTTGTTTCTTTCTAAAACCTCTCTTATTCAACATTCTTTTATTTCTCTCTGTATTTTACTCCATATTATTTAAACAGACCTCTCTGGCTTTGTCTAAATAAATATTTTGATAGCCAAGATTTTATTATAGTCAATGGCATGGTGGACATTGGGTAGATAAAACTCATGAAATGTTTACAATATTTTTCATCCACACCTATACTGGTCCAAGAATCACCCTGACAGAAAGTCCCTTTTATAAAAAAAAAAAAATTTTTAATGTTTATTTCTGAGAGAGAAGACGACAAGCAGGGAAGGGGCAGAGAGAGACAGGGAGACAAAGAATCTGAAGCAGACTCTACACTGTCAGTGCAAAGCCCGACATGTGGCCCACACCCACAAGCTGGGAGATCATGACCTGAGCTGAAGTGTGATGCTCAGTTGACTGAGCGACCCAAGCACCCTACTACTCCCTTATTGCAGGTTAAATAGGCTTAGACCTTACTGGAAACCTCTTGTGATGGTCTATAATGAGGGGGAGAAAAACCCCTTCTCTCCCAAAGTTATGTGAGTTTGTGGGATGTTAATTAACATCACAATTCCCAGAACCTATTTAGATGCCCCTCAAAAAATTGTGCTTTATTTCCTCCTTACTCTAGGAGAAGGACTGCACTGGGAGCTGTTAATATAAGAAGTGGATGAAATAGCCTCTCATCTCAAGGAGGTTATAATCCAGTGGAGGAGACCTAGGTGGAAGTAGAACTTTATTTCTAAGATCAACTTCCATGATTCCCTACTGCAAAAGAAAGAGACAATAATTAAATAAATTATACAGAAAGAAGGGGGCAATAATACAAATAAAATAAATAAATATAAATGATAAGGAAGGAGGCAATAATTATTACAGGAAAGCTTTGTAAAGGCTTTATTAAGGGGGAATTTTATTTAGGATTTGCAGGATAAATAGAGTTTTGGTAAGTGAGGGTGGAGGAGAGAGCGCTCCGGGGAAAGGCATTGTGGGAGCACAGATGAGGGAGCTGTCTCACTTCATGTTGATTAGAGGAAGAGTAATCCAGAGATGCGACACAAACGTGAAGATGGAGTGGCAAAGAAGGATAGAGGAGTGGAATGGGTGGCTTCTGATGTCTGTGAGAAGAGAATTAGTGGTATTTATACCTGGAAACATAGACCAAGACCAGATGTGGTGGGCGGGGTTAAATGAGAGGCTGGGAAGCTTGAACTTCATTCTGTAGTGATTAGAGAACCCATGCAGGTCTTGGATCAAAGAAATGACGCGGTCCTGGCTTTCCTTTAAGATGGCCAGTCAGGATGGGCTGGGGAAGGGAAGAGACATTGGGTGCAAAAAGATTGGAGGTTTGAAAAAAAAAAAAACTGTTGCATGATTCCAGTCATAGAGATCCTGAGGACCTGAACCAGGGCAGTGGCAATGAGGGTAACACTGCATGAGTGAAGACTGAGAAATAAGGAAAGATAATGTGGCAGATGTGGGCATGCATCCCACTGATCCCTGTGTCCCTGACTCTCTGTCACCCTCTCTACGTGGGCCCTCCCGAAGCTCTGATTCTCCTGAAATTGTTTTCTCTCACTTCCCATCTATGACTTACTCTTCCTTGTGGAAAGCCAAACTCTGTGGGTCTGTGAATGCTCTTTCTCAGATCATTTGGCAGCAGCTATGGAGAGGTCTGAATTCTTTCTTCCAGAGCTTCTGTTCAGGTGAGAAAACAGCTTGCCAGGAAGCTGCTTGAAGAAAAGACTTGAGAACCTCCTTTCAAGCCTGGTCCATTAACCAAACCTCTCCCAGGCTTGTCTCCTTTGCTCCTCCAATACTGAACAGTTCTGAATCCCCTGGTCCTCCATCTGTCTGCATGTGTCCTAGATCTCCCTGGGCAGGGATTAGGTAATTGTGCCATTCCCATCAGCATGCCCAGGGGTCTGGCAGGAGGGAAGCTGCCGGCTGGCAGCAGTAGGCTGAGCAGGAGCTAGGGGAGCGTCTGCTCCAGGAGTCCCTGAGCAGCTTGCGGCTGTGCCTGGCCCTTGGCGAGGCAGCCACGTGCTTGCTTGCCCTGGATCGGCCTCAGCTCAGAGGCCAGCTCCCAGAGGAGAGAGGACAGGCTCAAACCAAGGAAGAGCACTTACCATACCAGGCTGCCTCTCCAGGTCCAGCCCAGTGGAAAGCACTAGATCCTCCTCCACTTCCTTCCCAGCTCTGTGCCTCCACCCCCCTTTGCCAGTGCCTACCCTTCTGGCTGTTATTATCATTGAGTTAATGAAGGAAAGAACTCAGCATATAGACTTACCAAAAATTAAATGATTCAAAAGCGTTGCCATTTGACTTTAGATCGCATTCAAATATGTAAATATGCATGGACATGTGTGTGTGTGTATTCAACATATACATGTGTGTATGTTCAACATATACCAACACATAGCCTCAAACACACAAACTAACAAATACATATATACACACACACACACACATATATATAACCTGATGTATGTTTGTTAAATGTAGACACATTCATATGTGTGTACACACACACTAAAATGTAGGAACATATCAGCTGGCATGGAGTAACTAGCTTTGTATGAAATATTTTCCGTCGGTCATCCACAGCGTCCACATATGGATAACTGAGAACATGCTGTATCTGCAACCAAGCAAATAACACAGTCAAATAGCTTCCTACCCTTTCCCACTTAAGGGAGGGAAAGGGGCACAATTCTAGGAATAAAACAGTTTCTTAATTTGATCTTTGATAAGTTTATTTATTAATTTTTTATGTTTTATTTATTTTTGAGAGAGAGAGAAGCAGCATGAGCAGGAGACAGACAGAGAGAGGGGGAGACACGGAATCTGAAGACAGACTCCAGGCTCTGAGCTGTCAGCACAGAGCCCGATGCGGGGTTTAAACTCACAAACCTTGAGATCTGACCTGAGCCAAAGTCAGACTTAATCGGCTGAGCCACCCAGGTGCCCAATAAGTTTATTTTAACTCAATGTAGCGTATGGACCTTTCAGTTCCCAAACATGTTGCAGTCATTATCTCTACTAGGAAACTGCCCTTTAAATTGATAACAAACTGTAAGCACCCCATTTCCTTAAAATAGCTAGCTGGTAATTATAATGAGGAGCCCCAAACTTCATTTTAATGTTTAAATGTATTTTACACACACTGTAAACACTATATGTGTTTCCTATTTCCATTTTTGCTTTACCTATTAGCTTTGACTTAATCATCATTTGCTCATTTTTCCCCCCAAAATGTGGTCAGAGAATGGAGATACTGGCTCCTCATGGAACTATGAACTGCATCTCTTGGCACAATCACCTTGTTTTATTAATGAGAAAACAGAAATCCCAAGAGTTCCCATGGCTTGCCACGTCCTCATATTTGCTTCCACATTTCTACACAGGTTTCTACTCTATCGGAACCTCCTTTAGTGGCTTATTTTGAAGACTGATTCAATATTGTGAACTGACATTGTGACCTAGTGTGGATGCTCAATAAAACCGCAATTTCTGCTTCCTTTCCTTGAGTTTTTAGCTATTGTTTTCTAAAATTTTCTCCAATTCATATCTAGTAAGTTTATTTACTTACACGTATATGAGGCATTGATCAAACATTTTATTTTCAAGTGTATTAATACAGCCATGATGGGACTCTTTGAATCTTTATAATCAACTTACCTTCCTGGTTACTGCATCTGCAGCTAGCCTTGGCCACAGTTTTCTTTGTTTTGTTTAATATTCATAGTGATTAACTTTAGGAATGTTAGAAAAACACCTGAGACTTTGAGCGGTTAATTAATTTGACCAGTGAGTCATCCAAAATTGTCATAATAATTTATTAACTTTATTTCAGAATCCATTTAAATTAACCCCAAATAAAGAAAGACTTCACTTATTGAAAATAAATAAACAAACATGGGACACCTGAGTGGCTCCATCGGTTAAGCGTCTGGCTTTGGCTCAGGTCATGATCTCACAGTTCGTGGGTTCCAGCCCCGCATTAGGCTCTGTGCTGACATCTAGCTCAGGGCTTGGAGGCTGTCTTTAGATTCTGTGTCTTCCTCTCTCTCTCTGACCCCCTCCTGTTCACTCTCTCTCTCTCTCAAAAATAAATAAAACATTAGAAAATAATTTTAAAAAAGAAAATAAATAAACAAAGCATTGTAATCAGATAATTTCTGACTTAACTTCTAGCTGATTACTTATTCTAGCTAATCAGTAATATTTCTGAGTTTTGGCTCCTCCTTTATCAAGCAATATTTATAATACTTCAACTATTGGCCTCACATTGCTGCCAATATTGATAACTGTGTAAAAATACTCTATTATTTTATACTTTGCTAAACTATCAACCTACACAGCATGGTCATATATTTATTTCTGCATTCCCAGCACTTGGCTTTGTGCCTGACCCACAGGAAATAATCAATAAATATTTGTAAAGTTGAATTAAGTATGACATATAAAGTACTATGATTTGTAATGCATTCTTTTTCTACATGGCTTCACTCCCTATGACAGTAAAAAGCTGCCACAAGTCTCCTTTTACTCTATACCAATTTCCTGAAAAGAAAGAAAAATATAGTGTTTCCCTGTTTCCTAAATTCAGGAAATTTGCCTTTGGGGAATTCTGTTTAAAATGTTCCTGTGATGAGTTAGACTATAATATATACTAATGTATGGACTACAGGTCAAAGGCTTGGATTTTAATGTTGGCTACAGTCAATGATTTACTGCATAAATTCAAAGGCTCTGCTTTGTCCCCTTGTTCTCAATTCTTGTTCTTGATTCCCTCATCTGTTCCCATCTTGTCCCTAATGATGACAATAATGATAATAATAGTCAGTAATAATAATAATAATAATAATAATAATAATGGTCAATTGCTTCCTTTGTGCCAGAAACGGAGGCAAACACTTCACTGGCATTATCATTACTTTTAATTCTCCTGTCAACTCAATGGATTTGATGGAGTTGTTATGCCTTTTTTTTAATACAGAGGGAAACTGAGACATAGAAATATTAAGTAAAGTATATAGGACTACTGAACCAGTTAGTTTCAAACCCAAGTTTCCTGACCCAACTCTCTTAACTAAAAATTCTATGGGTGTCCTAAGCCTGCTACACTCACCATCAACATTCCCCCCAATCATATATTGGAGGCAAAGAAGAAAAGTTAACATAAATATTATCAACAAATAATGAATGATAACAGGGGTGGAACTACCACTTATTAGATCCTTACTGTGTGCTCTGGATATATTATCTCAACTGACTCATCATAATAACCCTGCGACATAGCCATTGCTATCATTGTTATTTTAAATTTGAGGGAGCTGAGATTTTATGGGATTAATCAACTTAACAAACATTATTCAATCAGTAAATTGCATAACTAAAATATCATGTATTTGACCCTGAAGCCAATGATTGCAATCAATGTGACAAACTGCACTTTAAAATTTTATAGCTAGACAAAAATAATCTTGAAGCTAGGATGATCCTTTATTGACATTAGACTTTTCAATTTTCATTTCTATAATTCCCTGATAAAAGTTTTTTTCTAAAGCACTAAAGTTCTATGAAATGAGACTAGTGAAATAGATTTAGGCCCTCTGAAAGATAGACACTTTCAAGCAACTAAGCATTGTTCTGAGAGCTAGCCTATATCTTTTTTTTTCTCCATACTATATTATCAAATTGTTTTCCATACAACACCCAGTGCTCTTCCCCTTAAGTGCCCTCCACCATCACCACCACCTCTTTTCCCCCCTCCCCCTTCCCCCTCAACCC
>NC_043709.1:59275708-59352559 GCF_006229205.1 Suricata suricatta
ATCCTCAAATTCATATGGAACCACAAAAGACCCCATTTAGCCAAAGTTATATTGAAGAAGAAAACCAAAACGGGAGGCATCACAATCCCAGACTTTAGCCTCTACTACAAAGCTGTCATCATCAAGACAGTATGGTATTGGAGCTAGCCTATATCTAAATAGTCTACATAGGCAACATAAAAATACAAAGTTGAGCTTTTGTCATGGAAAGAAAATCTTCTCAGATTCTATTGCAGAGTTTGGGCATAGGCCAGTCTGAGTGATACAACAGGATGTTATATGTAAAGAATAGCTCAAGAGATGTCAAAAAGTTCCACCAGCTCTGACTTCTTGCAGATATGACATCATTATGTACTTATCAGGCAAATAACCACAAAGAATCATTTCATATATTTTGGATAAACCTGGCTCCACCATTAACTGGCAGTGTGAGAACAGATTACTCTATGCCTTAGCTTGCTAGTTTGTAAAATGAGAATAACAATAATGTCTCCTTTATAGTGATGGTTTTAAGATTTAATTAATTAATACATGTAAATTATTAGAAAAGTGACAGTACATAGTAAGCATTTAATAACTGGTAGATGCAATTGTTGTTATCTGTCAGTTTATGTTTATTCCTCTAAAATATTATTTGTAAGGATTCTCTTCACAAGTGACAAATGACATGTGTAGACATGATTATTTACTCAATATTATGAAAACTGGGAAAACCTAAATTATATAATTCAATTACATTTTAACATGGAATGCCAACCAGCTATAAGAAAATATTTAAAAAAATTTTTATGACATAAGAAAATGCCCCATGGTATGTGTCAAAATAAACAAAAAGTAATACGCAGAACTGGGTGGTACTTTACCACTTATAAGAAAAGGAGAAAATAATGTAACTTAGTATTTGTACCTAATATGTCTAATATTATCTTACATGCATAATAGGTCTCTGGTACCTGATCAACTAAAACATAAAAAGTGGTTTCAAGTTGGAGAATGGGTACCAGGCAAATGAGGAGAGCTGTGGAAGCATCATTTTCATTCCATATTTTTTCTTAAATATTTTAAACCAACTCTCTATTTTGACTACCCAACTACGTTTTATTATCATCATCATCATGTCTTTATCATCAGCATTTTTATTCTTGTAAAAAAGGGACCCTGAAAGAAAAAAGTCAAGAGAAAAGATGTTAAGAAGCAGTTGCCAAAAAGTATAGTTCATACATTCTGAAAAGTTGGTGGGCCCAATTTTCGATAATAGCGCATCTTCTTATGGTCAACCTCTGTGTGCTTTGGTGGCTTAGAATCCCCATCACCCTAGATTTCTGTAAATTGGAAGATCTTTTTTTCTCAATTGCTGATTACATAGTTGATTATGTGTATGACAGAAATCAGAGCTTTTAGGTTTATAGCTACTTAATTCAGACCTTTCAAACCTTCTGAAGAGAGGAGTTGAAATCTGGGATGTAAATCCTCCTGACTGGCTGGCCTGTGTTCTTGCTGGCTGCTTACAGGACAGGAGTTCAAGAAAAGGAATAAAAGAAAGTGAAGAAAAACTTTGAAGACAGACAAGGCAACACAATGTCTAATAAAACACACAGCTTTATTTCTGCTAGAAAAAAGGAAGAAGAAACAGTCTGGGTTGTGTTTTGTTTTGATTTTACAAAAGTTTAAAGAATTGCTTTTTTTTGATTTGATAAAGTCCCTTGAAGAATGAGACCACCCCGGGTAAGAGAGTAGGCTCTTTCCAATCATACTGCACTCCCAAATTTTAATTCAATTAGAAAGTCTCTCCAAACAATCCCAGGGAGGCCTGGTTCATGGGTACCATACTCCCCAAAAACATAACCAAAAGATTCCCAAAAATAACTCACTCATCTTAGATTGAAGAGGGAAAAAAAAATCTAAGAATATTAACTTGCATAGCCATTCAAATTATTGCTGCTTTTTATAAAATTATTACAGGTAATTCTGTACTAACTTCCTCTTTTCCCATCACCCCAAACTCAAAAATTACCTAGAAAAATTATGAGCTACTCTCAAAAGGAAGCCTTAGGGAAGGTTTGCAAGCACATGTATGGAACCCAAGAAATTTGCATGAAAGGAAGGAAGAAATAAGTTAAATAAATAATATCTAATAAATAACTCCAACAAAATTTATTATCTACAAACCTAAATGCCAGAAAATTCTAGCTTCAAGGACGGATCTCCCACAGCCTCTCACAAAAGTAAGTCCTAGCATAGACTCAGAAAGCACATAGTCTGGCTTTGTAGACACTTAACTTGCCTTTTCCCATTGGAAAAGGGAACCATTTCAATGGCTGGTGGGATTTGAGATCTCTCTGCAAGGATACTCTCAAGGGGGTCTACAAACCAAGGGTGCAAAATATAGCAGGGCTAGTGCTTCAGGCAAAATAGAAAGACAATAACTTAGACTGTAAGAAGATAATAAATAAGAGGGTAAAAAAAAGTCAAAATTCACAGATAGCTTGGCAGGTTTTAGGGTATATTTGAGCTGCAGAAAATATACTAATCTGCCTTATCAATTTTACTCATTGGCCCTATTTGTGTACCCTATATCCTAAACTTATCCTCTCTGGCAGGAGGAGGATATGATCCACTATCATGTAAGCCATTTAAGCTTTTAGTTTGTTTTAAATAATTGTCCTGGCAGATTGAACAGGACAGTGAAATTTCTCAGATCACATTTTTCCCCAGAAAAATGTGACAAAATTAATGCTGATATAAACAAAAGAGGAGTTACGTGAAGAAAAATAAACATCCTGCAAACTAGGATAAACCTGTGATGAAGACATAAATCAGTAAAAGCATTCACTGACCTTGGATTTGATTTCTGCAACCTTAAAAGTCTGCTCACTTGGAATGTTATCTACAATATGTAGTAACATATTATATTTTAGAAGTGAAGAAGAGGTAACAATTAGTGGAGGAGGAGATAAGGAATTATACATGCATTGGAAAAATTCATTTGGTCATAAATTGATTGGTGCTTATCCCTCTAGAAAATATAATAATAATTGATGTAGACAGAGGCCAGTGGTTTTAACCATGTTTTCCATAGCCAAATGAAACTTATCTTGCCAAAGAAAATTTGGTTCTCCTACAGGCAGATGTAAGATAGAGGGAGTCCCCAAACTATGGTAAGTTAGTATAGTCAATAGCCATTTTATTGCTCTTGAATATGACCTGGGTTCTTTGCTGATTCCAAAGTGGCACCTGAGCTTCTTCAGAATTTCTAGAGCCTCCTGGTTACAGAGGCTTTGAAATGGTACAGATGACTTCTCTAAGTCCCACTGGTCAAAGTAGTCTGTTTCAGTGACTTGCTTGCCCCATCTCTAGTACTGAGAAAAGTGCTTTTGAAATGTTATAAAGAATCAAGTTGGTATAAGATCTCCATTATCATTCTTGTATTACTAATAAGGGGTGTTCAGCCTTCAGCCAACATAGAAATAGAGCTAATCTCTTGAAGAACATGCTTTTGTTATTCACAGTGACAGCCAAGGTAGGATTTTAGCCTTTGGAGGCTATTTTTAGATAGATGCATAGAAGTCCTATCAAGTCCCCGAGAGAAATGCATCTTGTGCTCCTTTGGCAATTCCATCTAATCATTCCACAGACAATGTTCATTTCCTATTATTCTTCAATTTTTTCAGTTTCAATAAGTTTTTGGAGTGATCACCAATGTTACTGAATTTCAGAACTGTGAAGGACTTTAGAAATCATCTAAACTTAAAACCATTGTCTGATTTTACCAGTAAGTAAACAGAGGCCAGAAATGGAAAATTAAGTGGCATAATTCATGAGTTTTTGGCACCATTAGAATAGGGCTCAGGGACTGTTGTATTTCCACAATTGTAAACAATCAAATAATTTCACTTGAGGATCTAACTAAAGGAATCAATACAGTATGATAAGCTGATGAGAAAAGAGGGTGGCAGGTGCAGAAAGGCCTAAATGGACTGAGACTACTGTGTTTGATATCTACCTATAGGGTTTTTTTTAAGGTCATTGAATCTTCAGCTCAAACCACTTGAATTATGGGAAACGTCTCCACATTATTCTCTGAAACCTTGTCTTACTTCTTTAATCAGTGAAGATTGTATTAAGTTGGGCCCCAATACCATGGTGAGGGTAGGCATCATAGGTCATATCTATGGGAACATCATAACGAGGGGTACCAGCCTGAAAAGGAGTTGAATGAACATGCCCTGAGCTTAGACTTGAAGAGGGGTAATGTGGCATGAAACTGTAGGATTTATCCAGGTCAGGAGAGCCATCTTGCTTCAAGGAGAAGTTTCCACTGATGCTCAAGGGTGGAGTGAGTGGGCCCTCATAAGGTGGTGTACTGCAGTCAGGTGGATGGCTCCCAAAGGATGATTCTCCCAAACTCTTGAATACTGGGGGTTTGAGATTAATAAGATGTGTTTCCATATGGCCATAAGGAGGGCTGGGGAGCCCGGGAGACTGATAGTTGAAGTTATGGACAGAGATGGCAGAGTCACAAATAGGAGATTTCTCCTCATGCTTCTCCAGGAGGACAGACTGAGGGCCCAGCTGGAGGCATCCAGCCACCAAATTGCTTGTAGGCTGAGAGAGCCCTTTGCAGAGCATCTCCACAAAGCCTTTCCCTTCAGGTGTCTGTCCAGTTTCTAGGACCTCAGACAAAGCCCAAATATAGTTCCTGGCCAGTCTAAGAGTCTCTATCTTGGAGAGCTTTTGGGTCTTAGAGTAACATGGCATGACTCTCCTCAGGTTGTCCAGGGCATCATTCAGGCCATGCATTCGGGTCCGTTCTCTAGCATTGGCCTTAACTCTTCGAGCCCTGAATCTCTCAAGGCGAGCTTTTGTCATCTTCTTTTTCTTGGGACCCCTTCTCTTAGGCTTCTCCCCATCCTCTTCCTCCTCTTCCTCCTCCTCAATACTGTCATGCTCTTCAGCTAAGCTTCCAAGCATTCCGTAAGCAGCTGATCTTCTCTCCTCCTCCTTCATCTCACTCTGAGAGGCCAGAGCTTTATCCATCCAGGATGGTGTATTGACCAACTCTGTCATCTCCTTGGGTTTCACATAAGATTTTGCCATTTTCAAATTCTGGAAAAGAAAACAGTAATGATTAGTTTTGTGAATATCTGCTTTGGTTTAAAACTAAACTTTCTTTTAATATCTTAGGTATAAAACACAGAATTGTATTGGATTCAATTTATGATTATCTAGATTATCTAATATAGCTATGGCATAGTAGAACAGAATCAACTTTAGAAAAAGGAAATTGACTTGATTACTCATTGTAGTGCCAGTGCCTTATTCTTTTCATTCTCTGGTGCCTTGTCTCGTAGAGACTTTGCAAAAATAACTGGTATAGTAGTCAAAACAAATTTTTCCTTCTTTCTTGAATATAGATCAAAAAAGGAAATAGATAAGGTGGACACATAAATTATTATCCAAATAGAGAAACTTATGAAAGTAAAAGAAGGTGCTAAAATAGTTAAAACTTATAACCTGTATATAATTATAATTACTTCAAAATTTAAAAAGCATATCAAACAGTAAGTAAACTGTTGTATTTTACACCACACAATAAATGAAACACTGTGCTGAGATCATTCAGACTAACTTGTTCTCCAGACGACTGCACAGACTCTATTTAGAGATATATCACATACATTTAATGTATAACATTCCATGTTTCCCACTGACTCTGCCAACTCTTAACTTCAAGCACCCTAGGAAAGATCCATGCCACTGCTGGCTGGTGACCATGAATATTTCTCTCACCATCACTAGAAGAGCATTTTGGTTTTCACCAAACACCTTATGGTCTGTCTTATGTAGTGGTCATAGAGATGTTAGTGATATGGTATCTAAAAGGATCACAAAAAGAGAGCAGGGTTGCCACTGACCATTTTTTTTTTAATTCACCCATATGTTAAAGAAAAAACTCTCAAACCATCAGACAATAATATGGCAATATCTAGACTTATCAGCCAGAGGTCTACAAAGCTTAGTCAAGATTATCTTAGTATAACTATTATAATACTTCATTAAAAATGAAAAATCTGTAGCAAATGCTAAACTTAACAGAACATAGTGACTGCAAACATAAGCGAGGACTATTTCAACAAATGTGGAAATATCCTGACCACTTTAATTCACTTGCCTAACAGATACTATTTAATCAGGATTTTCTTTAAAAAAACAAAACAAAACATTGTATTTTGAAAACCAGAGGAGACTGGTGGTTTAGTAAACATTTTATGTTCAATTCTGGAAAGGTGAATTGTTTTGAGATTTGCTGAGCAATTCGTAGGTATACAATTTAACAAATAAAAGTATCTGAAAAGCTCCATTGGGGCATGCCAGTTTACCAACTTAGTCTTTGAAACGCTAAACCTCCCATCACTTTTGTATATCAGAAAGGTGAGAGCATGACAACTATTTTTCCATCCTTAGAGCTTGAGCCTCACATCAATGAGCACAGGATTTACCACATAGATTTTAAGAATATAAATATATGATTTGATTTGTTTCTGGTAATTTGAGCTTGTTTTTCTGATAACCTCATTTACCTCCTATAAATAATTAATGTTACTGCATTGCAAAAACAGCCTAGGTTTCATGTTAATCAGCACAGAAATCATGTCAGCTTGACTTACTCACTTAATAAGGCTTCCTGGGTAAGCAGCTTTATTGAAAACACACGTTGGAACCTATTGGTCAACTGGCTGCCCAGGCCAAGTTAGAAAATCCCACTTTTAATATGGATGATGAAGCTTGTGTGCTGAGCTGCACTTCTAACTCAGCCCAATATCCAGAGGGAGGGTGAAGGACCTAATTAGCTTTCTGTTAAAGTAACACAGACCTTTCTGAGGCAGGTGCACTCTGAGGCCAAAGAGGATGGAGTAGGCTTGGGAAATGTAATGTTCCACACGTAATTATAATAACATTTGTGTAGCCTTATAGCCAACCTTTGAGGGAAATGGGGATTTGTGCTTGTTTCGTAGTCGAGGTCACTGTGGGTCAGAGATTAAGTGATGGAAATGCAAAGATATAGAGCTGATAGAGCAGGACATAAAACAAGTTCTTCTGATTCCAAATCCTAGGTTTTATGTTTTTTTGTCCTTTTTTTTTTCCCACCACAGCTACAGGAAGAAAGAAAGGCACTTTGACTTCAGGAGATGTGGATCAGTTGAACTAAATTACCAGGAAATGACCATCATCCAAAGGGAGGCTAGTTTAGCTGTTCTTTGCAATGTTTAACTCTCATATTCCAGGATTCCTTCCTCTTATAAATTTTCTTTATTGCTTCACCCTTTTATTTCCCCCACCTTCTCTTACTCTGCTTCCTTAACCTTTTTCTCTTCTATTTCTCTCATCTCCTCTTAATTATCATCATTATCCCTCGGTCATACTTACATGCATGGAGAGTTGAGAAGGAAGATGCAAGAGAGGAAAGCAGTCTCCTGAATTGCCCCTGAAATTGAATATTACACTAGCGTCTGTAGTTGACCTTTTTCATTATTATTATTATCTTTGCCTCCCTACCTCTGGACTCTAGACAGGCTCTCTCAATCCTCACCCCCACCAAGAAGTGGGATTAGGAGAATACAGTAGATTATCCTTTGCCTTTAACATAATTTAATGGTTTCTGTAAGAGTCAAAGAGTTGATTTCAAATCAGATTATCAGCAGGTATGAAGGAAAAGAATAAACTTGCTTTGACTAAAACAATGTAAAGGGCAACCGATTTTCATCTTTGTTGTCTTACTAACCATGGAAAGGATATAGATGGCTCCAGTTTAACTTTATTTCTTTCCATAGATTCTGGTCCATTAGCTCTAAGAGGACCCCATGGGTATATAGTGTGGCTTTGAAGTCATAGAAGCTGGAATAACACAAACTCTAGTCCCAACTGTTCTGATTCCTGGTTGCTGATACCAAACACATTACAGAGCTCCCTGATCTTCCATCACCTCTTTGATAAAATAGAGATAAGGTATATTTAACATGGTTCTTGCAAGACAAATAAAAACAAGATTTGGAACTTTAAATGCTAGAAAACATTATCCATGTATTTATCTTGTGTTTATTCTTGAATTTTCTTACCTACCTATTTACACATTTGCATACTTAAAAATAAAAGTTGTTTCTCACAGATGAATCATAAAAGTAGATTATGCTAACTACTGTGCTTCTTCTTATCTTGAGAAAACATCCTCTAATTGGCTCAGAAGATGATCTAACAATTGCCCAGCAGCCCACCTTTTCTCCCAATGTGTCTGGACAGCAAACTCTGGAGTCACATTACCGGAATTTAAATTTCAGCTCTATTATGTTCTAGATACGTGACATTAACCAGGTTTCAGAATCTTTCTGTGCCTCAGTCCCCTCTTTTTAAAATGAGAATAATAATACTCCTACCTAATAGGATTATTGTGAGCATAAGATGAGCTAATGTGTTTCAAGACTTTGAATAGTGCCAGACATCATAAATGCCATATTAAGTACTATCATTCCTAAAGTTTATCATGACCTATCCTGGCCACTTGGACAAAAATAAGTATAAGTGCAATCTGTGCTTATTATTGATTTCATTCCAACAAAAGTCAATGGCTCTATCTCAATGCATATTTCAAAAAATTCCCTGACAAACCCACTCCTCCAATCTCCTAGTGAAACTAAATATCAAAGCTTCTATTCTCTTGCAAGAGGGGAGTAAACAGAGTTCTATCAGCTGCTTCTGTCATATTGACTAAAACTCTTCCACCATATTCATGAAGGAGGTTAGCCTCTTTTATTCTGTTTTATTATTGGGAGACAGAAGTTTGCTGGACACTCCTACTTAGTTACTTGAATGTTTAGGTTCATGAAGTTTCTGATGGAATACACACAGCTCTTAGCCCTGGATATTTTTTTCCTCTTGTCTTTGATTAAACACTACTAGGGATAAAACTTTCCTACCAGAATCAAGTGCCAGAGCTCTAAGGAGAAAAATGAAGTGTCACTTAAATCGAAGTAAAGGCCAAGACTCCTCAAAGATTAAAAAATAATAATTATTTTCTTTTGACTTTTTCCACCTAAATACCTCCAATGCATCAAAAAGTTAGCAGGGAGAAAAAGATGATGAGCATCCAGTTTTAGACTTGAGAGCTGAAAATGTGTGTGGTGCAATTCTGAGTTCTGATCAAGGAAATCAACTTGGTTCTCTCTAGAACAAGAATCTAATGCCACCATGCCTTTTAGCCTGTTAATGAGCCAGCTCAGAGGTGTACTGAAAGAAGCAGGACACTGAGACCCTCTCCACTCTTTTATCATTCATTAAATGAGTTCAGAAAATTATTTTCATTTTTTTTACCTTTAAGAAAAAATGGAAATTGTATTTCTGCCTTTCATATCTCATTTAGAAGATTTATGCAAAGCAAGGGTAAGGATTTGCTCTGGAGAAGTTTCAATTGATGGATAAGTGAATAAAAAGTGTTTACATGTGTGCATGTGGTGATTAGACAGTGTATTTCCTCTTATAAGCTGATTGTACTCATTTCACCTCCTTATCTAATGACTAAATCCTAAATACAACAGAAAGGAGACTATTCAGTTCAGTTTCGAAGGAATCTAAGTACCATAGAGGCTAAATCCCTTGCTCAGAGTTGCAGAGTCTTCACACTCAAAAGACAGAATGCAGACCGGAGTGCTCACAAGTTGCACTTCCCAGAAACAGCCAGTGGTCTGGTTTTGTGCTCTTCCTATACAACTTTTTATACTCTCCAAATTTCCCTCTTGGTTAATACCTTTATACGCACACACACACACACACACACACACACACACACACACGCACACAAACAAACACACAGGCACACCTTATCAACATAGCCATGCCATATTTCAGTTTTCATAGCCTCAGATCCAAATGGTGAACTTTGCAAGCAGCAATTACTAAATCTTTCAGATTTCTCCCTTGTTCTTCAACATTTTCTCTCTGTCCCTATGTCCAAAAATAAGGGAAGCATTTTACATTTATTACTAATATCCTGAATACATTTTGGGGGTGGCAAGTGATAAATAAGAGGCACAGGAGACAAAAATATATATGAGCAATCTTTCTTTTCTGATTTCTTAGTGGAAAGAGCTGAGGAAAAGGAAAATTTCCCCAGTCTATTACAACTACCTAGGAATTTTTAGCTGAATATGCTCCATGGCTTTCCAACATCTTCTCTCATTTTTTAGTCTATTACCATTCCCCTTCTTTCCCCTTCTACTTTCTGCACAGCCTTAAAATGCTGTGAGCAGAGCAGCGAATTGATTCAATTCTTGCACCTACTTGCTGAGCCACATCAGAAAAAGTTAAACTTTTTGGACATTTTTTTCTCCTGCATTAATAAAATGAAACAGGTGATGATACTTATTTTATAAAAATGACTGAGAGTATGTGTTTCACTTAGGTGGCAGATGCTACTAGTACTAGTTATATTATTAAAATTTTAATATCTGTCCTCAAATGTTCTCTCTGCTTCTCTGTTCAAGTTTCCAAGTACTACTCCCTCTTCTCCTAGCCCAGATGAAGCTTACCCGCCCAACTGCTCAGCCCAACTGCTCTTCTAGGTCTGTGGGAACTTCCCACAGAAACTTTGGTAGTCCCGTCCCACCCCACCCAAGGGCTCACCTCTGTCAGTGGTAGTCCCTGGTGTGAGGTCTGTGAATCTGCGTCCTGGAGGAGACTCAGAGAACCCAAGTCTCCCTGACCGTCCAGATCATAGGAGAAGGAAGTACTTTTAGCGATCCATGTTAAACCAGTCCCTGCCTCTTAGATATGCCACTGAGTCTGGCTTTTCTGACTGGCTCTTGTTCTACTCGTTCCTTGGAGTTCTGTATGCTCCTCCAGGACGCCCTCAGGATGATGCCCCCGTTGCAGCTGATTTGGCCGGTCTTCAGCACCTCCTCTGCGTGGTTAGTTCCCCCGAGTCGAGCTTTCAGGACCACAGCCTCTGGGCAGCTCCTGCACTCTGGCGGGAGCCTCCGAGTCGCAGCAGTTTTGATTGCTTTCCCAGCTGACCAGGGCGGGGAGATGCCGCCCGAGGTCTAACTCCTCCCCTTCCCCAGCCTAAAGACACACCTACTTCAAAGGGCTCCTCTGGCCAGGTCCAGCTTACCATTCATTGTTTTGTTTGTTTGTATAAATGGGGAGAAAGGTTAGTAGAATATGGGAAGAGAGTTGCTGAAGTTAAGAGGTAAAGAAAAAGAGGACTGGAATTCCTTGTGGGTAAAAAGGTAAATCCTGTGGGTAAAGGAATTGGGTGAGAGAAAATTGGAGGGAGTCTCAGAGAAAGCGCTAAGAAGGGTGAATGAAAACGGTGGTCTCAAAAATTGAGAAAGAAACATGCCAAGGACACAGCATCATTGACTGTTACCTTATACATGCAGATTGGTGTCTTTAGTTTTAAAAACTTCAGAATTTTAAAAGTAGAAGGAAAAAGCACCTTCCTCTCCTTTCTTTTCAACATGTCAAACGTATTTACATTAAAAACCTTTTCATTTTAATTAGTGACTATAGACAGAGTCATATCTATATTTGTTGTACTGTTCTTTCAGGTTTTCTGTTTGCTTGAAATTTATAAAAATATAAAGCAAATGAATGAAATCTTTCATTGTAAGGACACTTAGCTCCTTGAGCTACAAACTGGGATCCTCTTGTTTTTCAAAAATATGTCAAAATATATCATTAAGTATTCAGATAGAAAAAGTCCACCTGAATAGTAATGGACTTGGAAGAAAAGAAAGGTCCTGCAATTTCTAGAATCCCTGTGGTATTCTGTAGTAAGATTAACTGACTAGAAGAGAAAAAAGAAAACTACACTTGGAAAGATTTAAAGAAAATATATGGATAAGCTTTATTACAGAGAGCTACCAAGTCAAAGTGCAGAAACTTCATTTTAAGATGTGAAGGATTTCGTAAACTTTTATGGTTCTAGGGAGGCAAGAAGAAGAAGGGTGCTTGGATCAAGCAATTGGCTAAATGATGTTCAGTACTTCAACTTCACTTCCAGTATCAGTTTCACATCTGTAAAATGACCTGATCAGTAAAGCATTCCCCATTGTAGCAAGATTGAATTCTGGGTCCAAGCTCAACCTCTTTTTGAAATTGCCTTGAAGCAAATCCCCCAGGCTTTTGGAAATCACTTGTTCTACCAATGCAACTGGTACATATGTAATAGAGATGAAGAGCTATAAGAATGTCTTGTGTGCAAGGAAAGGGGCAGGAGGTTAAAGCAAAAGATAGGTTTACTGGATCAGTCAGCATTCAAAAAGAGTGAAATCTTGCCATTTGCAACAACATGGATGGAACTAGAGGGTATTATGCTAAGCGAAATTAGTCAGAGAAAGACAATGATCATATGACTCCACTCATATGTGGAATTTAAGGTACAAAACAGATGAACAGAAGGGAAGGGAAGCAAAAAGAATACAAAAACAAGGAGGGGGACAAACATAAGAGATCCTTAAATATAGAGAACAGAGGGTTGCTGGAGAGGTTGTGGGTGGAGGGAGGGGCTAAAGGGGCAAGAGGCATTAAGAAAGACACTTGTTGGGATGAGTCCTGTATATTATAATATAGAGTGTGCATCACTGGATTCTACTCCTGAAATCATTATTGCACTATATGCTAACTAACTTGGATGTAAATGTATAAAATATATACATATATATTTTTTAAAGATAGGTTTTCTGGAGTGTCTGGGTGACTCAGCCAATTAAACATCTGACTACAGCTCAGGTCATGCTCTCACAGTTCATGGGTTCAAGCCCCGTGTTGGGCTCTATGCTGACAGCTCAGACCCTGGAGCCTGCTTTGGATTCTGTGTCTCCCTCTCTCTCTGACCTTCCTTTGGTTGTGTGTGCACTCTCTCATGCACACACGCTCCCTCTCTCTCTCCCTCTCTTTTTCTCTCTCTCAAAAACAAATAAATAAACATTTTTTAAAAATTTTTATTAAAAAAAGCAGGGGTACCTTGGTGGCTCAGTTGATCAAGTGTCCGACTTTGGCTTAGGTCATGATCTCACAGTTCATGGGTTTGAGTCTCGCATCAAGCTCTGTGATGACATCTCAGAGCCTGCACCCTGCTTCAGATTCTTTGTCTCCCTCTTTCTCTGCTCCTCCCCCGCATGTGTGTGCTTTCTCTCTCTCTGTCTCAAAAATAAACATTAAAAAAATTTTAAAGCAAAAGATAGGTTTACTGTCAACAAGGGTGAAGGGTATGTCTTAGTTTTGAAATAGCTCATTTTTTAAAAATTCTTGTAGGTGTGAAGGACTCTTCTTCTTCACCAAAAAAAAAAGGAAGAAAGAAAGAAAAGAAAGAGAAAGAAAAAAGAAAAGAAAATTTAACACTTTCCCATTTTTATAGGAAGTTGTTAATCTTCAGCGAATCTCTAAGCTCCTCCTAATCTTCCTTGTATTTCTATTTAGGAAGTATCTGCTCAGCAAAATAAACTTCATTTTCAGAGTAATTAAGTAACACAGACTAGGAAAAGCAGATTCCTGAAAAATGCATCAGAATCTCCTTTTCAGCCAGGGGAAGTGTATCTATGGAGTACTTTGTGCTCAGGAGAGAGCTGCACCGAACATGTATCGAATGGATTGATCCCTTGCTTTGTGTCTTTGAAGCCATGCCTGTGGATATTTGAGAGTTCATGATGTTGGTGAGGTTAGTATCCTGCCTATGAAATGCTCAGAGGGCAGGGAAGAGTAGGGGATTAGCAGAAAGGTGAACATATTAAGACAAAGATGAGGGTGGGGACAGAACATTCTGTAGGGCTCCTTGCTTTCTTTGACAGATGTAAGAAGCTAGACACAATGGGATTAGCTCTTAAAACAAGGTCAGTTGTGTATATGTGTGTGTGCCCACGTGTGCAACCTCAAGGGGGCGTTAAGGAAGATGCTGAATTTTCTTTAAGAGCTGCCTTTTGCAGAGGGAGGGATGGAATCTATTTCATTAGGGTCACCCACATCACAACTCCTGAAAGGTTATACAGAAAGTTAGCTGTTGAACTCAGAGAGCAGGAAGGGGCAGGAGGGGTGTGTGCAGTCAGCAGAGGAAAGGGGGCGGGGACTGCACGGAGAGCATTTATATTCATTCTCCTCCCCCCACAGTGTTCCTGGGCCAGAGGGCCAATCCCCAGGCCTTCCTTCTTTCTCTGTGCTTTTTGTAAAGCTCTGAGCTAACCTGTTAGAACCATCTGCTGGGTGGGGAAAAAGCAACCAGCGCTCAGTTGCCGGCCCATAGGCCGCGAGCCATTGAAGCAGAGAGGAGGGAGGCAACAGGCAGATTTATGGGCAGCAATCTGTTCCCCCCACCCCAGGCCCCACTGCCAGGAGACAGCTTGATAATCCATCAACCCCACTAATGAATTAATTAGTATTCCCAGTAATCCTGACCCCCAAAGGAGACTGGCCCACGGGCCCCTGAGGGGGCTAGAAACTGCCTTCTTAGACCAGACGCTGAAGACCCGGGACCAATGCCTGACATTAGGCCCCAGGGTGCTCAGCTACATGCCACAGACCCTGTTGTTCAGATCCCCAGATGTCCCTCCTTCTCACCTTCCCTCGGGACACAGCTAGCTTTTGCTGAATTGAAACCAATACTACCAACAAATGGAGTCCAGAGCCATAAATCAGGGATGGTAGAAAGGCGAGCTTCACACTGCCCATATTTAGGATAAAACTTGAACAGATCCTAATGCCGCTCTCAGAGGATTAGTACCGGGATGGAGTAGGGTAGGCAGAAGGGAAAGGAAGCACAGTCCCTGACCTCAAGAAGCTCCAGGAGGGAAATGACACAGGGTCAAAAATAATTGTGAAACAAGTTGAAACAATGTGATTTGTGACAGAAATCTCTCCTGAATGAAGACTGCAGTGAAACAGGGGTATCAGCCGTTTCTTAACAGTCTAGTCTGGTGACTGGCACCTGGGAGATCCCCAACCCTCTCTTAAAACTGTGAACACCGTCATTCTTTTATAAACTCCGTGATGCATTGGGGTGAAAAAAGCTAGGGAGTAAGGAAGCCTGTGCTCTAAATCTTAGTTTGTCCATAACTGGGAATTATATTCCCCTTGGAAAGTGAGTAACACTAGCCCTTCAAAAATATACAATTTGAGACCCCAGGTTTGAATAAGGTAACCAACCAGTTAATGACAACAGTGGGTCTAGAAGACAGGTAATAGACATGGGTGTCCTCTCCCCACCCAGATTCCTGGTCTCTCCTGGGAAGGACACTTGACTCAACCTTCTCCCACACCCCATTCATTCAAGCCCTGTGCATGTGGGCACTCACAGGGCACACAGAGTAACTCAGTCCAGCAACAAAATAATGACCTGCATTTGTTACAAATCTGCTGGGAAACTTCTTCGCCTTGGAGAGCTCTGTACCATTTGCCTTCTGTCTGCCTCCCTGCACTTGCGATACCCAATTCCTAAAGGCAAAATCCTCCTGGATTCATTTGAAACCTAACATTGCCTTTTACTAACCATGCCACCTCAGACAAGTTATTTATCTCTCTGGGCCTCAATTTCTTCATCTGTAAATTGAAGGTTTATCCAAAGAACTTGCTTTGAGGAGTATATATCTCATTAAATATGAGATCATCTATACAAAATACCTAGGATAGAGACTGGCACTTAGTAAGTGTTCAAGATCATCTATACAAAATACCTAGGATAGAGACTGGCACTTAGTAAGTGTAGTTGTTATTGATATTTTGTCTTAAACATTTAAATCCAATTTTTTATCGCTTAGAAATCAAGGAAAAACTAATATCAGAATCTCCATATAGAGCTTTTCTCTCTGTGCTTCTAGTTCAATATACGCATTCCTTCTTTATAGAAATGACCACACTTTATTCATGTATCCAAGCAATGTGTTTTAGGTACATATAAAGCCCTAGGTACTGTGTAAGATTCTGGGAATACAGAGCTGAATAAGATTTCTCATTCCTAACCAACTTCCAGCATAGTGGCAGAGGTGGAGAAACAAATCGTGTGGGTATATATTTCAAAATTATATACAGAGCCATATATGGAACAGAGGTGCATTGCAATATTGTTAATAGTGAGAAAGTACATTGTCAATACATTAAATAATGAATGGTTTAGACAAACAATAGAATATTACTTAATTTCTTGTATAGGCATGACTTAGCCTATATATACTAATAAGAAAAGTATTTTATGTAATTTTTTAAGGTGTATTTCTTTTTGAGAGAGAGAGAGAATGAGAGCACACACATGCATGAGTGGGGGAGGAGCAGAGAAAGAGGGCGACAGAAGATCCAAGCAAGGCTCTGTGCTGTCAGTGCACAGCCTGATGTGGGGCTCAAACTCACAACCTGTGACATCATGACCTGAGCTGAAGTAGGGCGCTTAACCATCTGAGCCATCCAGGCGCTGCTATACTTTATGTATTAGCATATGTGGGCAGAAATGTAAAACCATATGTAGAAATATAGGTTCAATATGATACACTTAATCTTTTTGAATGTGTACACATATATTAAATAATAGATATTGTACGCACACACCTACAAACTGTCTTGTCTTCGGGACATCTTCTTACTGAGAATAAGTACATTGAGACTAGGTAGTTTGCCGGAGTCCAGCTCCAGCAGGTCCAGGGCTCCCTGACGATGGACGGTGTCAGCGAAAGAGAGTGAGCGAGCCTCAGCTTCTTTCTTTCTACTCACCAGGCAGACTTCTCTATCCTGACCAGAGAGTCAGCGTTATTTATTGAAAAAATGTATGGGGTACAAAACAGAAGTGGCAATTGTCTTAGACAATAATTTCTGATAACAAATTCTTTGGTATGTAAAAATTTCCCAAAACATAGATTGGTGGAAGACTCCTGCATAATCTTTACCAATAGGGACTGAAGTAGGTGAATAGAAGTTTATAATACGGGGAAGGAAGGGATCTTTAGCATTCAAATACAAGGCAAAGTTTTTAACAGAGCAAAAGTAAGAGTGAGGTCTTTGTGAGCAGGGTTCAATAGACTGTTTTTGAGGGGAAGAAAAACAGGTGTTCTCAGGAAATGTAACATTTGCTCCTATAATCACAAAAGAAGAAGCTCCTATAACAAGTTTTTTCACAAGGTACAATTCACATATTTTTAGCATAAGAAGGCAAGTCACTCCTGATATCGGTCAGGCACCTTGGGTGTCAGTGCTCATGCAGAAATTGAGTGGGGGTTGAGTGGGTGTAGATTCGGGGTCACCATCTGATGGTGGGAGGCCTTGCAAACCCACTTTGCCTCACAAGGAGATTTTTCCTCTACTTTATGAGTTCAGAGAGACCCAGCTTCCCACGGTAGTTATCAAAGGAGACTGTTTTCTTTTCATTCAAGAATAATGTATTCAGGAGCACCTGGCTGACTCAGTCAGTAGAGCATGCAACTCTTGATCTTGGGGTTCTGAGTTTGAGCCCCATGTTAGGTGTAGAGATTACTTAAAAATAAAATCTTTAAAAAAAAAGAATAATGTATTCATATAGAATCTTTTAAGTAAAATTGATATACAGGTATAATTAATATGTGCTTTTTTAAAGATCTTATTTCCCATGCATAGCCAACCCTATTTTCAGGAAGGATCTGATAGTCTCCCACTCAGGCCCAAACACTGGAAATATGGCACTATGCTCTTCCATGACAAGACCACCATACTAGCTTCCACCAGCCCTGCTCCCATACCCTCTGCCCCAAGAGCATTTGACAAATCTTAGGAACAAACTTTATGTTGAATTTCAGAGGCTTCAGTTATATGATTCCTAATCCTTGAGAAATATCTGGTGGAGAGCAGAGGAGATTTGCTAAGAATCCACACTTAATTTATACCACTGGAAGAAGATTAGGATAAAGAGATGAATAAAACCAAGTCTTCTAGGAGGACCAAGCAGAACATTGCCCATGGCACTCTCACATCACAGCCAAGCTCCACGACTCCAAGTGGACACTACACTGTCATGGAGGAAGGCTCTTCACCTGTCTGGTAGCTCTCAGTGGTCTGCTTCATTAGGCCAGTGCTCTGATCACTCACTTGTCCTAAGCATTCAGGAATTGAGTGAGGGAGAAGTCAATGAAGAGAAGTTAATTAGTTACAGTAACAATTAAAGCTAATCCTCATAGAACGTACACTAAACATTAGATGCTATTTTAATTGCTTTTCAAACATTAATTTGTCTTATCATCACAACAGACTTATGAGGTAGGTAGGTAGGTAGGTAGGTAGGTAGGTAGGTAGTAGTAATGTCTTTCGTTTTACAGAGAAATTGGTCCAATACAGAAAGGTTTAAATCACTTGTCGAAGGCCACGCAGGGAGTGATGGTGTCCTAAATGATGGTCCTGGAATTTGGATGCAAATAATCTACCTCTACTACATGATACTGCCTTCCTAAAGCAAGCAACTAAGAGTTAACTCATCTAAAATCTATTCCCTTGATGCCCCCGCAGGGATACTGAAAGTAAAATGATTCACAGCGCCTGTTGGGAACAGCTAGCAGCTCGCGGGATGGCATCCACATCTGGTTCCCTACCGTCCAGGATATGTTCAGAAGAATCATATTTTGCCCATAATACACTTGCCTGAGATTCAGTTTCAGGACACTTTTTACCTCTATAGCTGCTAATGTAATATAAAGAGATGGTTGCTTGTGGGTACCTAGAAGCTCCTGCGATAGGAGGGCCACTCCCCATTCACCTGGTCTGAGCCCCACTCTACCTGAGATCTCTCTGAGGCCAGAGCAGAGACAATGACCTTTCTTATGGAAATAAAACAGAAAGCCTTTTAAGATTTGCGCCAGGCAGAGTGTTGAAAGACTCCCTGTAGAAGCCAGCCATATAGTGTTTACCAGCCCGAGACTCATCTTTGGGGGGGGTGGGTCCCTTTCTCCCACTAATTTTAAGAGAACAATACCAAAAGAATACATGAAATATCCACATAATCCGATCCCCAAACTCTGGTGTTCTGCTTCTGTAATAAAGGATTTTTCAACCACAGAGGTCTGGTTGAATTTTTCATTTTCCCCTGCTTCCTGCTCACCCATTCTCTCAGCTGGAACTGATTTCATTTCTGGTCTGAGTTAGGAAGGCAGGGGGTCAGGCGACACAGAATATACAGCTACGCAGGTCCTCTGGGGTTCAAAGGTGAATATTTTAGGATACCAGAATTACAGTGTGGGGAAAGGGTAGGGATAAAGCAGGAAACTGACATTTGCAATGTGTCTATATCCTATAGTTGCTGCATCAGTAATTTGCATATATCATCTCTTTTAGAAATGCTTACAGCCAGCATTCCGTGAATTTTTACGTTGAACTGAGAGCTTTACTAACAGGACTTCATTTAATTGCAGCAATGACTCTTTGAGACGGGCACTATTATTGTCGCCTTTTTTTTTTTAACAGATGAAGAGAATGAGGTCCATTAATCCATGCATTCGATAAATACTTGACTGCTTCCTGTGTGCAGTTAACACTGGGGATGTATGAGCAAACAAAACACAAAGGACAAGGGACTTGCCCAAGGTCACACAACCAGGAAATGAATGCTATACTTTGAAAGCTTGCTTATTGGTTTGTCCTTTTTATTTGCTCTGATTGTTTTTCTATCCTTTAAACCCTTAAGCACTGAGAGGATAGATCTGAAGGAAAACTGAGTAAGTTTATACTCCCACCTCCTCCACAGAGTCACATTGGTTAAATAAAGGAGGGTAATGGTTTCAGCTAGTTGCCACAGAAAGAAATTCACTAAGGCAGGTTGAACAGTCCCCACATCCCCACCGTTCCTCCCAAACACACACGTGCACACACACACTCACACAGAGACAACACACATATGTTGTGTTACATGCCATTTCTTCATGCTCAGGGTGACTGTAAGTTCTGGTTTGCTTAGTACAGTCAGTTTGCACCCATTTCAGATCAATTAATGTCCAGTGATTATTTTTAGAGTCCTTTTCACTTCAAAGAAAGTCCAGTTTTAATGCACACTGTATGATCACTGTATTCACACGTTGCACTAAAGTTCCGGACTTACTTGCTGGACATTAGCTCTCCCTTGTTCATTTCAGTTTACTCCATCCTTAAAGGAGAAAAGGCTGCCATTCCTTCCCCAGGCTCAAAAGAATCAGTGATCAAGGGAGTTGGAGGGGTGTAGAGATATTGCAGAGCAGGGCTTTATGAGTAAAAGATGATTAAAATGAGAATTGGGGAAGGTAAGGTAAGAGAGAGGAGGTTAAAAAGCAAAGACAAAGACAAAACCTCACTCTAACCCATCCTGTGACCCCATGAAAAAACACCCCCAGGCCAGCTCTTGACATTCAGCCCCCACTCCTGCTTCACCCAGCTGAAGCCAGTAGTTAGAAACCCAAATCCAGCTTTAAGGGTGGGATCCGTTTATTCCCTCAGGCTAGAAGGGATTTAAGGTCTTTAAAGGCTAAATCAAGGCTGAATATTTTCTGTGGGTACCAGCTGGGGCCAGGCTAAAACCACTGCACTGTCTTCTAGGAAACTCCTGTAATAATTCTTGGGGACAGTTGCAGGCTATAATTCCGAGTGCCAGGGAAGTTCTTCCCTCAACCCCAGACAGTTGTTTATCGCTAGTATTGAGAATTTAGTCTCCCCTATATTTGAGACTAATTGAAATGCTCTTCCAAGTTCCTTGAGGCCTTTGGGAATTCAGACTCTCAGACCCTCCCTGTCCCTATCTTTCCCCTTATTTCCTAACTGTTCCAGAAAAATGCCAGCCTCCCAAGATGGGACTACCTGTTTGTTTGTTTTTTCCTCTCCCTAACTCCCTCTGCTCTCTCCCCTTCTGGCTCTGAGGGGGCTCCATCCCACTCTCTTTGCCCCCCCCCTACTGTGAGACCTGCCCCCCCATCTTTCCCCTTCCTTTAGCGCACATGTTCCTCAATTTGATTTACTTCTGTACATTGTGTGGCTTTGGAACGGTTGGTCCTTAGAGAGCCCTCAGAGGGAGCACTCCATCTGTCAGCCTTTCGCCATCCTTCCCTGGCCCCCAGCCACCGACCACCCCCTCCCTTCCCCTCCCCTTTCCGCAGGCAATTTCTAAGAGAGCTGTGGAAGATTCAGGCAAACTTCCCTTACCCCACTTCCCACCTCAGCCCACACTTGTTGGTTTTCCTTCCCCTTCTCCCCTGCCCTCACTCCAACTTGATCCTTGCTGTCTGTCACTGCAAGGGAAGTCTTTGAAGCCTCTGGAGTCAGTGAGAAAGTACAGTCTGGTGAAGTGCTTTTGCACCTCGTCCCCTACTGGGATGCTTGATGCCTTATAATTAAGACTTGCTGATCTAACAGTATATTGGGTTCTCAGTCAATTCAGGATTAGGTGCACAGACGGTAGGGGGCAATGGTGCAGAAAATCCCAAACTGCAAATCCAAAATTGTATCCCATTTAACAAATATCTATTTGTTCAAGTGCAGCGAGGTACTGAAGACACAAACATGAATAGAATAAAATAGGAAACACTCCAAGGATGCCAAGGACCCATAGTCTAATGGAGGCTATTCACATATACAAATAAGTTTAATGGAGAAATATGATGATGAGTGAAAAATATGTTCTAGGACTCCCGGAGAAGGTATCTCGTGGCTCAGAAAATCCAGTAGGAGGTGGAATTTGAGCTATGCCTTGAGACTGATGTATTCCCATTAACTCAACACCAAATGAAAATTGGGCATTTTCTGCATTTTCCTTTAAAGCACCACAGTAATCTATTTTATATACTGGGTGTAAGTAAACTTGCAAGAGTTTATTCATTTAAGGTGAAAACCCTAGGGTGTTTTTGTCTCTGTGCTTTGTTTTGTTTCTGAATGCTAAGGAAAGCCCACAGATTTTTGGCTGTGGTTGATAATTCAATAACTTGTTTTCTGTGAGAATGTGACACGAGAGTACTAGCTGTTAAGATTGTGACAATTTGGAGCCATAGAGAATAAGAGCAAGCTCATATTTGCAGAGAGCTCTAAATATCTGCCTTAATTTTAACTCCTTTGGGCAGAAAGTCTGATTTATTTTGTGCATGGAGAAAAAAAGAAGGGGTAAAATACCCATAGGGAGAGTCACTTGAATGGGGTATCCACTGAGAGGGCTTGACTTAGTGACTGGAGCTTGTCTGGAAACAACCAAAACCACTTAGAGCCACTTCAGTGTTAAGATGTGACCAAACCCTTGGATTCCATAATTTTGCCTCAAATAACCTAGCCAAAAGAAATAATCCCAAGTCAGAAATATCCTCATGCGTAAGTAAATTTGTCCCTGTGTTATTTAGATAAATTAACATAGGAAATAACTGAAATAGGCTCAATAGAATAATTAATTAAAGTTAGATGAGTTCATGAGATAAAACTTTGCTGCTTTTCCTAGGTGCTTACAACAGATTTCTATGACAGAAAAAAGGCATAAAGTAAATAAAAAGAACATAATGCATAAAATTTTGTATACAATGTGATCTCTGTTACCTATAATGTATACTAAGAACTGAAGCTTTTCTGTACTTATGCAACTTCTGTCTACATTAACCTGGCTTCCCTATTCCAGAAGTTTTTGCCCAGAAGGAAAAGCTTCCAGATAACTTTACTGTTTATTTCAAGAATTTTGCTGAGAAAAAATATTTAAATGAACATTTAATGACAGTATATAAAATAGCTGTTTACTATCAAGACTTTTTAAAAATTTTTTAAATTAAAAAAAATTTTTTTTAATTTTTGAGACAGAGAAAGACAGAGCACAAGTGGGGAGGGGAGAGAGAGCACAGCACGGGCGACACAGAATTCAAAGACAGGCCCCAGACTCTGAGCTCGCGGTCAGCACAGAGCCCAAAGCGCAAAGGGCTCAAACCCACGAACCGTGAGATCATGACCTGAGACGGAGTCAGACTCAACTGACTGAGCCACCCAGGCGTCCCTAAATATTTTTTAAAGTTTATTTATTTTTGAAAGAGAGAGAGAGAGACACAAAATGTGAGTGGGTGAGGGGCAGAGAGAGAGAGAGGGAAACACAATCCAAAGCAGGTTCCAGTCTGAGCTTTCAGCACAGAGCCAGATGCAGGGCTCGAACTCACAAACTGTGAGATCACCACCTGAGCTGAAGTTGGATGCTTAACCTACTGAGTCATCTAGGTACCCCAAGACTCTTTAAAAATTCTCATCTCATAATCCTGGCCTTGCTTTCTTTCTCAATCCTACTCTATTATCTTTATACAATTATCATTATTCCTCACATTGGAGAAAGCGTTTTAAACTATACTTCTATCTTATAAGTATCCTGACCCCCTTGTGCCTCAAAAAAAAACAAAGAAAAACTACACTTTTGGGACTCTGACAAGATAATGATCTCCCTTGCTGTGGAAAGCAAGAAACTAAACTGTGTCTTATAAATAACTTATTGGTAGAATTTTTGAGAAATCCAGTATTTTCGACTATTCAAGAAAAAAAGCAAGAAACAATACAGCAGATTTTTAACAATAATTATCGTTTAAACAGTAAGCTATGTTTGACTTTTCTTTTCTTTGTTTTTATAGTAAAAAATGTATATTTTACAAGTTTAAAATGAGTTATTAGTTGGGTGACTGGGTGGCTCAGTCGGCTGAGCATTCCACTCTTGATTTGGGCTCAGGTCCTGATCCGGGATTGGGCTCTGCACTGAGAGTAAAGCCTACTAAGATTCTCTCTCTGTCTCTCTCTCTCCCTCCCCATCCCTACTCCCCTACTTACATGCATGTGTGCACACGCACGCACACACACACACATTCACTCTCTTTCTCAAATAAAAATTTAAAAAAACCTTGCCTTACTTTTCCATTAAATCTCTGTGGCACACAAGACAGCACATTCATTACATTTGTTGAGCAGAACCAGGAGGGGTCAGGACACCTGGGTGGCTCAGTCAGTTAAGCATCTGAGGTCAGATCAAGTCATGATCTTACAGATTGTGTGTTCGAGCCCCATCTTGGGTGAGCTAGAGCCCTGCTTCAGGCTCCATACTTGTTCTCTCTCTCTCCCTCCCTCTTGCTCACTCGCTCTTTCTCAAAAGTAAATAGATAAATTTAAAAAAAAATAAAATATTGAAAAAAAAAACCATGAGAGGTTGTCTCTAGAATCCTGCACTGCTGATGGGACCACCTGACCTCATTGCATACTGAGCCCATCTGATTGCCAGACACTGTTCCAGGCACTGCTGGGGAATTGAACCAACAAATTTCTTTCCAATTACATGGTGTTATTTATGCTTAAGGAGAAACTCAAAAATTTCATTTCACAGGTGCTTCTCAGAAATAATCTCCTGATGGCTAAAGTCAAAATGTTCTACCTAGGTTTCAGCCTGCCTTAGATTCCTCCTGCTATGAGAGAAAGACATTTCTCTTCTCCAGTGAGACGTTCTTGTTAAAAATTCTTTCCTCAAAACAAACATTTTGTTCTAAGCCTCAATGAGCTTTGGATTTTGGAATACTTAAAACACTGTATAAGCAGTTTCATTAAATGTGTTATCAAGTGTAACTAAGCATCCCAAGAGAAAATAGTGAAGTGAGATGTTAAAGAATCCATCCAAGGAGGTAGTTTAGAATACAAAAAAGGGGAAATCAGAATGGGTTAAAATAGGAAAGTAAGATGTAGAATATGAGGTGAAATGAGCCAATTCTCATGATAGATAGATAGATGATAAATGATAGATAGATAGGTAGAAAGATAGGTAGATAGAAGATAGATAGATAATAGATGATGGATAGATAATAGATCAATAGATAGATGATTGATAGATAAATGATGGATAGATAATGAATGGATAGATAGGTGATTGGTAGATAGTTGATAGATGATTGATAGATACATAGGTAGGTAGGTAGGTAGGTAGATAGATAGATAGATAGATAGATAGATAGATAGATAGATAGATAATGGATGGATGGATAGATAGATGGGTAGATAGATAATAGATGATAGCTAGATCTCCTACTGGTTGGTTTCTCTGAAGAACCCTGACTGTTGCTATATTCAAAATAAATGGTGAAGAAACATTATTTAATCTTTTGCAGATAATGATTAGGAATTAAGAGAAAAGTAAATAACCAAAAGATGTGCATGCCTATTAACTGTCATCGTAGGACTCCAAATCATATTTATGTGATTGAAAAGTTCATAATCTTTTGATTGCCCAGAGTGGCTGGGGATATAAATAAGGCTCATATATGAGGAAAAGTATGAAAGGCAGCATATAAAATGTGAAGAAGCCCATATGAGGCACATGTTGAGAAAACAGCAGAATCCTTAGGAGCTGAGGAACTTCAGACCCAGATCACCCATTCTGATACAGCCAATTGCTTATTCTAAAGAAAGGGCTTAAATACAAATGTCTGCTTGGCTTGTGTGCCTTTCTGATGCAAGCTGTGTTCCGTCCAAAAAAGATGCAGTGACATCTTAACCCCTAGTACCTCAGAATGTGATCTTAATAGAGAATAGGTAATGAGTGCAGTTAAAATGAGGTCATACTGGAATGGGGTGAGGCCCTATCCAATATGACTGGTATCCTTGGGAGAAGATCATGAAAGACAGATACACAGGGAGAATGTCATGTGAACACAGAGGATGGAAGGGATGCATATATAAGCCAGGAAATGTCAAAGGTTGCTAGCAAACCACCAAAAGGCAAGAAGAGGAAAAACAAATTTCCCTCCTCACTTCAGGGGGAGCATGGCCTGACCGACATCTTAATATTGGACTTCTAGTCTCCAGAACTAGAAGACAATAAGTTCTGTTGTGTTAAGCCACCTAGTTTTTGGTATTTGGTTACAGCAGCCCCAGGAAACCAATATAGTGTTCCCCCTCCTCCACGGTCTCATGATACCCTCTTTTTAAATTATCTACATATTACTTTATCTTCCTCTAGACTGCATTCCTCAAGGGGAAGGGCTCTTTTATTTATCTATGCTGGACCATCTCTAGAATACTGCTTGATACAGAAAAGGACTAAAAACATACGTGCAGGGGGCACCTGGGTGGCTCAGTCGGTTAAGTGTCTGGCTTCAGCTCAGGTCATGATCTCACAGTTTGTGGGTTTGAGCCCCGTGTCGGGCTCTGTGCTGACAGCTAGCTCAGATACTGGAATCTGCTTCGGATTCTGTGTCTCCCTCCCTCTCTGACCCTCCCCTGCTCATGCTGTCTCTGTCTCTCAAAAATAAAATAAAAAACATTTAAAAAAATAAATGTAAAAAGAAAAACACGTGCTGAATCAGCAAATAAATGAATGAAGAGGAAAAAGAGAGTGGTGACTATATGGGGAAACATGAAAATCCAGTCCAAGGGTTTCCTCTCCTCTCCTCCCCTCCTCCCCTCCCCTCCCCCGTCCCCTCCCCCCTTCTCCCCTCCTCTCCTCTCCCCTTTCACCTCACATCACCAGAACTTTTCCATTCAAATCTTTGGAAACCTTAGCTTCTTCCTTAAATGCACCTCCAAAGGAAATAGTCATCAAGACTGGGAAGGTTATGTGTGGGAGGGATTATTGCAAGCAAAGTTGAAGAGGAAAGTTAATGCAAAGGAAGGGGCCGTAACTAAGAGCAGCTCAGGTCTTTGAGAAGGAGAGTTGTTCTCCCTGAGTAAAGAAAGCAGGAATTTGGGTTCCAGAAAGATCCAGAGAGAAAACATTCCTCTACCTCCCAAGACTCATCTTTCTAGCTACTCCTTTTGTCTTATCCCAAGATGCTTGCAGGCCACAAATCTGTGGTAGTTTTCTTGCCATGAGAGATCCCTTATCTCCCTTCCCAGAATTCTTGTCCTGTCATAGTTTCGAAGAAAGTTTTCAAAACTTCACTCCAGTGACATTTTTAGTAATACTTTTTCCGATTCCTATCCCAAGCCTCTTGCACCAGAACTGCATCCTGCACATATCTCTTAAAGGACCTATTTGCACATCTACATATATTTAAACCAATAATGAGGCCCTCCTCTCCTTGAAAACAGAAACTATGTCTTTACATTCTTTAACATCCATCTCACTAGGAGGCATGTTGGTGGAATAATAAAAGGAAGTCCAGGTAAACTTTGCCCTAGGAAAATCACAAGTCTTTTTATGTTGCAGGCATGAATAAGGGAAGAAAGGCATTAGAGGCTAGGCTACAAAACACTACGCTGTAATGAAGTAGCATTCTTTCCCACGTGCAACAGAACTCAGAACTCAAAGCATACAGCAGTAATCATGGCAGGACAAGCAGCAAAGAATATTTGCAGGAAAGGCCTTGGAGTTGGGAAGGAAGTGTTAGACCTTTTTTTCCCAGTGCGAGTCACAGAGAGTAGAATCCACAAACACAAATGGAGTTGGTTAATGGGGTTATTTTAGTTCTGCAGAATGACCCCTCCCGAGTAGATGGAAGTCCTCCAAAGAGAGCCCCACAGAGCAGGAACTCAAGGTGTTTAAGGATTTTGGCGAGGCAAAATAAGTCATCATTTAGTTAACCAATTAGAACTATAGCATTTCATTATAGCCAATTACATTATAATACATAGATGTTAGTTTTGGTGGGAACCCATCAATTTAAAGTTCTTAGTCTTTTAAAATGACCAATCATAGTAAGACACCTAAGATACCACAGGGGAGTGACTAGGTGACTTTCACCTGTGGACTTTGCCTCGGCCAGGTCTTATTAAAAAGGTGGGATTGCTTAACAGAATCTTGAAAAACAAGGTCAAAATGTTCATTATCAAGTTACATTCTTAGGGTCTTTCCAGAGCCCAGTTGCTCAACCTTTAATTATTTGCCAGAATTGGAGTGGGCGAGTGAAACAATGGTTGCTATTTTAGGGTCCAGTTTGACCCGTGAGGGTAGGGTCTTACAGAAGGAAGGAGAAGCAAAGGTAACAGTAGATTCTCACTCCTGAGAACCAGTTCCATGACCTTCTCTCCCTTGACCCATTGATGGTGGCCAGGTGCAGTGGAGATAACAGAGTGGATGGGATTTAGGAAGGTCTTTTTGAGTAAAACTCTCTTCTCTCACTCATTCTAGTCTAATCTAATTCCAGGGGCCCAGATTGGTTGGGGAGGACAAAACCATCCAGGGAAGAAGAGTCAAATATCCTCAGCAAATATTGGCGGTGCTCATTTACTCTTCACTGGCCCAGTACCCCAAAGGTGGGGGAAGAGAATTCCAGGCCAGAAAATATAATTAGTCAGCCTGCTGGTTTGGGTTCTAATTTAATCTGGGCAGCTGTGCCAGGAGCCTGTATTAGCATGACACTGGGAGGCGGAGAATATAATTACAGAGCAATAGAGAAGGGGAGGAGAGGTGGGAAGGCAACCCGTTTGTGCGGTGTCCAGGATTGGAGGGGGAGGGGTGGTTGATGTCAAGGGGGAATGAGGATTCCCCTGGGAGAAGGGAATAGGAAATAAGCTTCTGTCCGTGGATGGATGGCAACTTTAATTTGGCTTTTGAGAAATTATGTGTGTGGTGTGCACTGTGTGTGTGTGTGTGTGTGTGTGTGTGTGTGTGTGTTGGTGTGTTGGGGGGGGCCTGGCTTTTGTAGCTAGGGGCTAGTCCACTCTGCATGACAAAGGTGAGTCCAAGAGTTGATGGATGGCCTACCTTGGAGGGGATGGGAGGGGGTGTTGCAGCAAGTTATGGCTGAATTCTGGACAAACCTTAGGTACTTTTCCAGTGGGTCCATCTAAATGGGGTAAGCAGAATAAAGATTTTAAATTTGCACACTCATTATCTCTTTTTTGCCTTTGGCAAAAGAAAAGTGATTAAAAGGATACTTCTTAGGGGATTTTGTTCATAGCAAAAAGGGACCAGCTACTAATTTTACTTCTAGGGAGTTAACTTTGTGCTGGGCTCTGGGTCAAGCAGTTTATACTTTATTAAGTACTCTTTATAAAGCTCCACAAGGTATTTGGTATTATATTCCCCACTGAACACTTGAGGAAACCGAGACTCAGAGAGGTTGAATAGGATGCCCACAGTCACACAGCTAGTAAATGTCAAAGGTGTAATAGAATCAGGCCTGTCTGACCCTGGATTTATGCTGCTAACCAGCAAGAGACTAATGGCATCAGTGGTGAGTTAGTGTCACAATTGGCTCTCACACAACACTGCCTTTCTGCTCAGAGGACGTACAGGGGAAAGAGGAAGATATTATCTGCCAGGGTAAGAACTGGATTATTAGAGAAGTAGAAATAAAAGCGTTTTCCTCATCCTCAACCCAAAGCTCCTGTCACTAGAAATAAGAGTGTGATAGTAACCGCTAAATTCTTTGCTCATGTGGTGTACACTGGATGACACGCCCTCCTACGGCATGTGGAGGTGGGCACTATTACTGTCTCCTTATGTGAAAAGATACAGGCTTCCAGGTTACATCACTTATCCAGAGGCAAGTGGCTGACTCATGACAGAGCAGGGTTCAAATCCGGACATCCTACTCTCTTAATCTTTGTCTCTCTATGAGCCACCACACTCTTCCTTTGGACATCACTGCATCCTATAAGGGGGCATTGAGCAAGCTGAAGGCCAAGCACGAGCCAGCACACCTCCCCACCCCCAGGCGGGATGTATATGACATTCCTCAGGCACTCCAGGCTGCCTAAGAACAAAGGAAAGGAGAGGAAACAAATGGCTAAGTGGTAGAGATCATGCAGGACAGGAGTCTCCATCAGTACAAATGTCTTATTAATTATGAGAAAAAGGCAACCTTATCAATAGCCTAATCTCCAGAAATCTATAGACTGTGGTTTCTGGAGCCCCTACTATCATCCTCCCCTCCACAGTGATGTGGGGAACACAGGCAAGAAGGAAATGGTGGTAAAATTAAATTTCCTTGTAACCTGCAGCCCCTTGGCAAATACCTGAGGCAAATACAGAGTATAACATTTCTCCAGGAACCCCTACCATCCTATTATACTTTGCTAGAGGGGAAAGCAACCTTAGCTTGACAATTGCAAGTCCTCAGGTATCTGAAGGGTCCTCTTTAGCATATCAAAGTCCCTCTGGAAGTCTCCTATTTGAGTTTAGCTCCTCAACTCTACAGTATGTAACTAGTCACTCCTCACAACCCCAGTGCAGCTCTTTCTGCCCACGGGTCCTATCCCTGTGCTTTAATAAAATCACCTTTTTGCACTAAAGAGGTCTTCAAAAATTCTTTCTTGGCTGTTGGCTCTGAACCTGACCTCCATCAGCCAAAAACCTCATCACCATCTTTCCCTCTGTGTCCATGATGGAACTGTAAGGCTTATCCACCCCAAGAAGTGACATGAAACTTCCAAGATCAATAGAAATCTTCCTTAATTTCAAGCCTCCGCCAGTACAAATCACATTTCAGCCTGTTATTTGAGGGAGTGGGGAGACGAACAGCTAATATTGGTGATCTCGGGGTTAACTTCCCCTACAGCTTTTAGCTACCCTATGAATCTGCAAAACTATTCTGTTCTGTCCTAGGGTCCTCTTGTCTTATAAAAAATGTGGAGGGGCACAGAGAGGTCTGGTTTTTCCTTTTCTTTTGGTTCCATTACTCTTTCAGCTCTCCTTTTTCTTAGGCAAAGACCTCCCTCCCTCCCTCCAAAGATACAGGGCCTTGAAAACCATTGGGACTAAAAAGGGAGAGAGCCAGCTTCCAGCTCCCAAAGGAGGAAGGGAGGGAGGCTCTGCTCTGGACAACAGAGCTAGCTAGAGGAGGTGGCCCTCCCTGCCTGCCTGTCCTGCTTGCTCAGCTGCTCAGCAGCTGCCCTGCACCCAGGAGTGGGGCTTCTCTAGGGCCCCTGCCAATCTCCTGGGCTCTGGCAAAAGGGAGCCAACAAGGACGCAGCTGTGTCCTCATCCTGAAGCCTGCGGGCGCCGCCGGGTGGCTCCACAGTCCATGTCCAGGAAGCCAGAAGAGATGTCTTGATTTCACAGATCTCCCTACTCCTGACATCCTTCACTCATATAGCTTTCATTCCCTAGGTCCTCTCTTTCACTCTCCAAACTCCTCCCAACCTCCTCGAAAGAGGCCACATGCTATCATTAGAAAGAGCTTTGGGCTGAAGGTCAAAAAAGCTTGGTTTTGCCTTTTGCTGTTTGGGCAAATCTTCATCTATGAAATGAGACAAATGTCATCTGCTCTGTGTTTCCCCGCAAAGCTGTGAGCCTGGGAGGAAATGTCTGTGAAGATGCGGGTACGTCGGTTACTGAGGCAATGACAAGGGTGGCCCTTAGTATCACTAACACAGAGAGGGGAGTTACAGAGCACACAAGTGTCAGAGCCAGACACACCAGGCATGAAATCCGGGCCTCCTACTGAGACCACTAGAGCTCGCTTCCTTCGTCCAACCCTTGGGGATAAGATTGCCTGCCTTGAAGGGTTATCATGAGGTTCAGTGAGGTCAGGGATAGTGAACCACTTAGAAGAGAGGTAGAAGGGGTGGGCGGTAGTGAAAGCTTGATACATGTCTGTCTTCTCCCAGATTCCAAGGTTTCCCACATCCAAGCCAAGGCTGTAGGCCTCTGCACCACGGCTGTGCGGACTGGACTGTGAATAAAAGCGTCTCCCCAAGGGAGCAAATACAGCCAAGGTGCATGCTCTGAGACCTGGCTGCGCTGGCCTGGAGGAAAGGTGTCTGTTTTTACCACCTTAATCTACCAAGAGTGTTATGTGCCAGACTCGTGTGAAAAAGGTTTCCTGAAGCAGGTTAGGACTCCAGTACCAGAGGTTCAGGCAGAAGGAGTACAATGCACAAGAGTTACAGTAAACTCACGCACGCACACACACACAACTTCCAGAAGGAGATTTCCACGCATGCCTCTGATTGCATCTTGCCCCACTCAGTATAGTTTAATACCTTTTTGACACTCCACTGTTAAGAAAATGAAATACCAGGAGGTGTGAGCTGTAAGTTTGATGATGAATAGGGTGTTTACATAGTCCTCAAATAGTTAGGAGGACTTCCTAATTAAAAAAAAATTAATTTTACAATTAAAAAAAAGACAGAAAGAAAGTAGCATCTTTCTAATACCCTGTGCTTCCTGCTGGGATGCAATGAGGATGGGACAGCACAAACGAAACCCTGACAAAATCGTCTATCCGAACGTAGCCACATGAAACTGCAAGCCAACCAAACAGAGAGAAGCTCTACCAAAGAGAAGGACTCTCCTCTTTAAATGGCAGAGTCGTGAAAAAGAAAGGAAATCCATATTAAAGGAGACAAGACACATGGAAACTGTGCACTTTGTGATTCTACACATTATTAGGAGAATAACAAAATCTGAATTAAGTCTGTAAATTAGATAATAATATTGTATCCATCTTAAATTTCCTGATTTTGATCATTGTGCCACAGTCGTGAAAATCACTGGTTTTAGGTGAGGGTAAAGGGGCATAACATCTGCCAACTAATCTCAAAAACTTTAGAAAAATAGGCAGCGTCATAAAGCAAAATATTGACACTTGTAATTCAAAGGGACAGGGGCCCTAGAGTTCTCTTTACTCTTCTTACAATTCTTCCGTAAGTTTGAAATTATTCCAAAAGGGTCGTTCACAAAATGAAACAAAATTCAAACCCTGAAACGTGACATTCAAGGATTTCTTAGATCTAACCTCAAACTAATTGAAAAATCTTCCGTCCCATTCATTCTTTGTCATACGACTCACATTTAGCCACCTTGAGCTACTAGATTTTTCCCAAAACAAACTCTATTTTCCACCTTGGTATTCATACCCGCTCAGATCTCTGCTGGTACAGACTTCTGTTTACTCCTTGAACTTTAGAAATCCTATCCAACCCTGGACATCCTGAATAAAAATTACCCAATATTAAGGAAGAAACCCTCAATAGCCCCTAAATCCATTGAGTCTGCTGGGTTAATTCCGAAGTCTGGGTTAAGTCCACCTTCCGGAGCAATGGGCTGGTCTCAGATGCCACCAGGGAAATCACAGGCTCAATTCAGAGACTGAGTATAGACTGCCACCTGGTGGTCATTAGGGCTACATTCATTTGAAGAGTTCTGTGAGCCAGTTTGGAGGGTGTGAAAAGTCAGAACACGGATTCTACTTGCAGCCTCATTTAATTCATCTGTGGGTTATAAAATCCACTTTATAGTTTGTTTTTGAGACTAGAGTTAAGATCTACTTATTGTTTTTCACAGAATATCCACTCTAAGTGATAGCTATTGTAATTAGAAACAAAATAGTACGCTGGAATCTTAAAATCCATTCATTCCATTTATTTTCACTTTTACATTTTATGGTTAAGGAGCATGAAATCCAGGAGATGCAGAGCAAAGCCTACAAGACAGACTTGTTGACTCCTGACTCCTTTACCAAGTGTAGGTCAGTGAGAAACAAGTTCATTATGAGCATGGCAAAAACTGTAATAGGGAATCAAAGAACGTTTTGAGTGGTCTGAGTCCTTCATACCCATCTTCTCATGTACTTCTGTTTTTTTAAGTTTATTCATTTATTTTTGAGAGAGAGAGAGCATACAGCATGAGAGGGGCAGAGAGAGAGAAGGAGAATCCCAAGTAGGCTCTGCACTATCAGTGTGAAGCCTGAGGCTGAGGCTCCAACTCAAGAACCATGAGCTCATGACCTGAGCTGAAACCAAGAGTTGGACACTTGGGTGCTTAACTGACTGAGCCACCCAGGTTCCCCCACTTCATGTACTTCTACCTTCTAAGGTCTGCCTGGCAAGCTGCTAGCTCCACGTGGGTAAGGGCAGGAGGGGACTCCAGAGGTGGGAGGGAGGAGAAGAACAGTCATGTTAGGGGCTGCTGCCCGAGGAAGGACACCATGTTTGCTCCCTTGAGGTAGACCAGAGCAGTCTGGGTGGTTAGGCTTCACTTTCACTTTCTCTGACATGTGAATCTCTTCTTTCGGGTTATCTTCTCTCTAGTTCAGTGTCACTTTCTTCTCCACCTCTTCCTCCTTTTCTCTAAACCTAACAAAGAGATCTCTTCTTGGCGCCAAGACTCCTACACAGACCAGGGGCCAGGGTTAGCACATGCCATTTCCCCCTCCCGCAGCCCTCCCTCTAATCAGCAGATGACGGTTATCCCATTTCCTCTGATCCACTGACAAAACACTGATGCAAGGGTACAGTGTCTTTCCAGAAATCCCTGGGTTGTTCTTCCACAGTCCATCACTGGGTTCTGCTCCACACCCTCTCCTGCCCCTAAGTCTACTCCACTCTCTAGCCCACTGTGGTTGGGGAATAGTTGGACTTTGGTGGGATGGCCTTGGAGCTTCAGGGCTTCTCTTTTATAGTGTGGACAGAAGGACGCAGGAGCCACTCCTCCCTCCAACCTATTAACCTCCTCCCCCATCTTTCTTTAACCCAAGTGCTCATGCTCCACTTCCACCCCTGACCCCACCCTCACCCTACATGTTTCCCTTACACCAAACCTACAGCAGCCCCCAAATTCAACCTGCTGTTGTGACTTTTAGTGCCAATCCCTTTAAAGATTTTAGAGTGCTAGACACAAAGACCCCAGTTTTAAATATTCCTTAAGTCCATGCGGTCACTAACCTTCTGGAACTTATTCCATAATTTCCCCAAGGTTCAACCCACTTAAATACTATTTTACTCAAAAAAATTATATTGCTTTTCTCTCATTCCCTTTTTATTTTCCCACCACCAATGATACCATTGTCTTGAGTGTCTGTTTTGTACCAGGCACCCTGGTATAGAAGGAACCCTCCTAGAAGCCCTCTTTTCTTCTAGAAAGGGAGACCAAGATGAAAATTACTTCACGTATCTTTTTCTTCAAGTGCATGGGTCTGACCTACCCCCAGAAGAACCCTGACTCTCATCCTTCTACATTCCCAGATCCTGCCCCCTCCACTGCGCTTACACTCTAGCCTATGGGTTCCGGGATCCATCCTTCTCAGCAGACTTGTGAAACACTGGGCATTCATCATGTGAGTCACACTTGAAGCCCCCCAGTGAGACCCTGTGCTTCTAAATTAAACAGGCTCAATCAGAAGGTAAAACATAGCTCACCGGACAGTTAAACAATCTTAAGCTCAAACCAGCTGAGTATGATGAAAGACATGAGTGTCGCTATTTAATCTAGAGAAGACAAAACTGTAGTGGCTGTAGTGAACAACTTTCCCAAAAGTAATTTCCTCAGGGTGCTCCTCAAAAAATATATATGTCTAAAATATATATAATATATTTGGAACTACAAACTCTCTTAGTCACATTTCCATCCGCTTATTAAAACCTTCAAGAAGTTGTGCCTTCCAATCAGGTTTGTCTTTGGTTAACCACATATGTCCCCAAATTATTTGCTTAGACTGGAAGTAAGTCTTCTAATGGATAGCATTTTATGTTGTCTCTTTTCATACCCCCCTGGATCTAGCTTATTTGTGGCACTACCCAGTTTGAACAGAATTATAATTTCAGACCTCTGAAGGAATATACTCTACAGAGGTCTGTAACAGACTGCTCTCCATTCTGCAGGACTTACAAACAAGGAAGATAAGGCAAGACAGAAGGAAAGACTTTCCTGCAATTGAGTTGAGTGATTCAGGAGGAAGGGTGTGTTAAATAAGTTAGCAAATCCCATTTCTTGAAACCCTTAACTCCGGAACATAGAAGCAAAGAGAAGGAGAAGATGACCCTGGTCTGGTAGACCTTTTTCTGTCTGGAGAATGTTTAGAAAACCCTTGATTAATTGGACCATCGCTTTCTCCCCTAAGATTCTATCCACTCTCCCCACTTTTGCTATGAAAAAGAGACAAACTCACTCAAACTCCCCCATCAGCAATTTGAAGGAACGGGACTCAGTGAAGAATGGGTGTTTGCAGAGCCTCACATCTGAGAAAGGAGAAAACTGAGGACTGAAGTGGAAGCTCACTTGCATCGGGGCCTGGGGGGAGGGGCCCAGCGGCTTGGCCCGAGCGGGGCTGTGAGTCACAGCCTCTCGGTCATGGACAGCTTCGTCCCTGACCGGGCTGGGCACCTCGCCAGGTGAGCTCTCAATTCTGCAGCTTCAGAACTCACTCCCAGCCCGGGCTCGATTGTCTGAGGGATGCATCGCTGTTCTTCCTTATCAATGCCATCAGGCAACCTGTCTGCAGGATAATATCATTCACAAGCAATTTTTACTTGGCTTTGCAATGCACAAGAGTTGTTTCTCTAATGTATTCTCTATTACCTTACAACGTAAGAAGTCCTTATGAGGACTTCTTTTTTTTTAATTATTTTAAAGAATTATTTAAACATTTATTTGTTTATTTATTTTGAGAGAGACACAGAGAGGGAGTATGAGGGCAGAGAGAGGGACACAGAATCCAAAGCAGGCTCCAGGCTCTGAGCTGTCTGCACTGAGCCCAACACAAGGCTCAAACCTACTGACCAAGAGATCATGACCTGAGCCAAAGTCAGATGTTCAACTGACTGAGCCACCCTGATGCCCCCCTTTTTAAATTTCAGAGAGAGAGAGAGAGGGCATGCAAGTCAGGAAGAGGGGCAGAGGGAGAGAGGGAGAGAGAGAGGCGGGGGGGAATCTTAAGCAGACTCCATGCTCAGTGCAGAGCCTGACACGGGCTTGTCCCATGACCTGGGCAGGGATTGTGACCTGAGCCAAAATCAAAAGTCAGACTCTCAACCAACTGAGTCACCCAGGTGCCCTTATAATGATTTCTTGCCAATGATCTGTCACTTAATATTTTCATTTTCCACACTTAACCACATGTGATCATATGAGAGAAAAGACCAATAGTGTGTATATATATCATAGATTTCTAGAGGCCAGAGAATCTTAGAAATATTTCTATATTTTTCAGAAGAGGAAACTGATGTCAGTGAAATTAAGTAACAATCATACAGGGGCACCTGAATGGCTCAGTCGGTTAAGTGTCCAACTTCAGCTCAGGTCGTGATCTCACAGTTCATGGGTTGGAGCCCCGCATCAGGCTCTGTGCTGACAGCTAGCCCAGAACCTGGAGCCTGCTTCAGATTCTGTGTCTCCCTCTCTCTCTCTGCCCCTCCCCAGCTCACATTCTGTCTCTCTCTGTCTCTCAACAATAAATAAACAATAAAAAATTTTTTAAAATCACACAAAATAGCAGTTTTCTTCTTTTAATTAACAAAAAGTATCTCTAGAAATTGGCTTGAGAAATGGCTTCTGATAAATGAAGTGATTTTGATGTAAACAGACATAGAGGCTGGTCAATATACTGAAAACGGTATTAAAGAGTTAGGAAAAGATAGCTCCAACTTGTTGAGCATTTGTGGTGAGGCAATACCCTATGTTCCTTTCCTTTATTCCTATAGCTTTGCAATCTCTCCTTTAAGGAACATTGTCGCCATTTTGCAGACAAGGAAGTTGAGGCCTGGAGATTTTAATTAATGTGTGTGGGACTGCAGAGCCCCCTACTGCCAGAGTCTGATGCCAAAGCCTGCTCTCCTAACCATGACACTATCAGTGTGTATCAGAATGTTAGCATTTTGGCCGGGAGGCTCAATTGTCCCTTATGCCGGACAATCCTGTACCTTCAAAGACATTTAGCATCTTTGACCCTCAGGCACTCAATACCCTTCAGTGTGACTTGATGGTCACTCTGAAAATTAAAATGCCCTTGCATATTTACAAACTGCCTGTAGAGGAACCCCAACTGTTAAGGAAAATACTGAATTTCAGAAACAGTGTTAAAAAGAATTTTTAAAGTTCCACTAGTTTAGTTTTTGTAGTTAATAGTGTAGAATAGTGATAAAGAGACTAAGAGAATGTCAAGTTAGGGGTTATTTTTTCTTGTTGACCTTGAAGGAATTCTCGAAAACCATCTACTGTTGTACTGGAAAATGTATTAGACATTTTCATCCTTACATATAAAAAAAAGTGTTTGTGTATGTGTGTATTTGAAAGAGAAACAAAAACAATTATTATTTTCCTCATATTACCCTTAAAGGAAATAACGTTTAGAAAACTTAATTTGATGAGCAAGAATTTTATGTAGGCTTCTTTCCACCATACTATCACCCTACTGTGGATAGCCAAAGAGTTGTCCTATTTGCATTTGGAAATGGAATTTGGGGACAAGGTAAAAAGAGATGCACCTGTGTTAACATTTGAAAGAAAAGAATAGGGAAATGAAAGAAAGAAGAGAATGGGGAAATGAAAGAAAGCAAAGAACAGATATGTGAAAATCAGTCACACTTACCACACTTGAGGTATGTCTTGTACAAGGGCACTGGGACAAATATTGTAAATATTACAAGGAAGGAAACAGAATAGGATCAGGTAAGAGAGAGGAGAGACAGCTAGAACCATAGATGTCAAGAGAGAGAAAGCAGTCTTGGCAGATGTTGGAGAAATGCAGCTAGGGCTGGTCCACAATGCCAAATGCTAGCCAGGGGTCGCAGCCATTGGGAATTGGGGAAAACTTTTCAGAGTTTGAGAAAGCTTCTTGGAACTGAAAGCCAATGAACTGGAGACATTTCCAGGATGCGACAGAGTTTTAAAAATCCACATTTAAAAATTCCTTAGGAAAGCAATCATATATTAAAAAAGAAAGAAAGAAAGAAAAACTTTAAAGTGATTTGAACATAAAAGCAAAAGGCTGAGAAGTCAACCCCCAGAGAAGTTGCCTACAGTGGCATGCAGTATTTGAAAACAAGCGTCTAGAGAATTTACCAGAGTGTGAAAGAGTTATGCAAACTGATCGATTTTGGTTGGCTTAGAGTGATCTCAAATGTGTGATAGGGCTGTGAGCATTTTTTCTGAGATAAATATGAGGAAACTTTCAGACACTCCTCCGCCTGGGGACAGAAAGCTTTATCACAGTTGTGAGATTCCAGTTACGTGGTAGGAAGACTCCTACGCCCACATTGTTAGGTGGGCTGTGCATTTCCTTTAATAGGAAAGATCTCTTGTTTTGAAAAGGGCAAGGCAGCCCTCTGACAGGAAGGGCTCCTTGGTGGTAAGCTCAGTGACTTCAGATCTTTTGTTCTTCAGTCTCCGGAACTAGAGCAAAGGATGTGGCTGGGGTAGGAGGCGGGGACTGTGTGTGTGTGTGTGTGTGTGTGTGTGTGTGTGTGTGTGTTCTCATTTCCGCTTCCTCTTTCTGAGCTGCAACAGCAGTTTCATGAGGACAGAGAGAAAGGGACAACATGCAATATGATACTTTGTCACTGTCTTCACTCTCACTCAGATCCCAATACCTGGGAAGGGCTTGGCCAGGCTCTCACAACCGCTTTGCCTCACACTCTGCTCCCTACCAGCAGACAGGTGAGTATAATTTCCACCTCAATTTTAGGACAATACTGATTTCGGATGGTGCTGGGAGGTAGGAGGAAGCAGGTAGGGGGGAAATTAGGTTGCCAGGGAAAGGGAAAATTCAGGAGCAAATCTCCCACATCCTTGACTTCAACCTTAAAAAATTCATCACTGTGCCTCTTGGAACAAAAAGGTCCTTCCTCGCTTTTTTTTTTTTTCTTCTTCCTATTTCCAGAGAGCTATTTCATGTCAGGTTACAAAACACAGCTTCTTCTGATGACCTGAATTAATATTTAGGAATTTCTTCTACCTTTCTTACCTGAGAAGTCCCTCTCTGTGTCTTGCTATACTCCCTTGCACTGTAATTTCAATCTGATTCTAACTTTGAAATGTCCTCGAGGAGAAAAGTTCCTCAACTTCCCTGCAGGTTCCATTCCAGTGCCCGTAACTGGGAACTAGTGGGAATCCCTAGCCTAAATCAATGTCACTTTTGTGGATGTGACCACTTTCCTCAGAAGCTGCAGAAGAAAGCTGGTGAGGAGATAAACTATAGCAAGATATGCTGGGATTAGACATGAGAGAGAATTCACACAATTGGACAGTGCCAGCCCATTCAATGGGAAGGTTCTAGACAGATAACCACCTGTGAGCATTGTTTTTCAAACTGTCCATCTCAGAGATGGACCTACAGATAAGTTGACCGCTTAATGATTGACATCATGGGGGGGGTTGCTCCTCCCACACCCCTTGTCTTAGTGGTAGCTGGACTGAGCATGTCACTCCCTATATGAATTTTGGGGATGGTAGAGGAGTAGAAACAGCCTCTGCACTGGCGTTTTCCCAGGCCTCTGCTGTTCTCCTGTGCTTTCCGGTGGGCAGAGAAGAGATGGGTCCCCAATACAGAACAAGGACAAGGGAAAATGGCCCCCACAGAAATGGTTTGATAAGATCATGAGGATTTGTAAGTACTAGTGACTCTGTCTATCACAAATGACTATCTGTCTAGGCAAGGGGACTTTTTAGACTGTAAGTGGCAGGCTGAGGATAGGAGGTTAGAGATTGCAAGTTGGAGGCTTTCAGCTTGTGTGTCCAAGCTACAGACATAAGGGTTGTTAGGCTTGAGTGATTGGAGCCAAAGATCTGGCATGATTGTCCTGTAACAGGAAGCATTATTAGGAGGAAGGTAGGCCAGGTTTACTATCTCTCTCTACTAGAATATTATCAGGGTTAACAAACAGAAGGTATAACAAGAGGGATAGAAAGAGAGCTTACAAGTGATTTCTTATTCACGGGCACCCCAGGGAGTTCAGAGCCATATTAATAACCTTTTCTCAGAACTCCCTGGCCCCCTGAATGGAAAATGGAGACCTGGGATTAAGCATTACACAGTGGCCACAGGAATCAGAACAGTCATTTCTAGCTCAGGGTTTATGCCTCGCATTCTAATAGAGAATGGAGAGGAAGTTTGCTCTCAGCCTAGATCATGACTCATGGGCCCACTTTAGGCTACAGTAAGGGAAAAAGATCAGAAATTTATGCTACCTGATAACCAACAACTGTTTTCCACCTGAAGGACAAAACCAAAGTGGGTACTCTGGTACCCACTGTACTTTGTGCCCTGCCCACACCCAAGCCTAATGCAGAATTGCTTAAACACAGATTTTGAGAAGAGAGTGTTTAGATATGTGGAAAATAAGAAGGGAGAATGAAAATGAGCACATGAGGGAAAGAGCTGCATTACCATGGAAACAGGGATGAAGAATTGAAGACATTGGTTCACAGAACCAAGAAAGCTGCTCGCCCTCACGTCCTTCTCTAGACTGAGCTATCTATAAACCAGAACAGATGTTTCTTAGTCCTGCTATCTTCATAGCCCATCCAGATGAAAACATTTAGTGTCTCCCAACACCGAGAGCACTGGATGCCTCTTTTCCAAATGTATAAGTTTAATATTTCCTGTGGCACTTGATAAGCCTTCCACAGGACTCATTCACACTGTGGAGGAGGACGTAGGGAAGAAAAGGAAGGAGAGAGAAAGAGGTTTCTGGTGGTCTTTCAGTGCTTATATATCTTTATTTGTGGGAGAAAGATGGTGAAAGAGGAGAGTAAAATAGTTATATTGATTTATTGAATTTTTTTCTTGGTATTATTTATCAAATAACATCCCCCTTTTGCCCTGAAATAGATTGAACTGCTACTTTAGACCACAGATGGCTCCAAATGCTCAAATGTTGAATCAGGGTAATGTTTGTTCTGAAGATCTCCCCCCACTGCAGTGACATGGAAGAGAACTAGAAATTAGGAATGTATTTCCTATCTAGGAAGGCATGCGAGAGCACAGTGCAGGTTGAGTGTGTGTCGAATAGGGTGCAGTCGACCTGGTTGGAGGTGGAATTTGTCCTATCTACAAACGGAGAAATGGCTGTCCTGGGATTTCCCACAGCCCTTTGCAATGGCAGTGATACTGTGTATCTTGGCTGTAAATGCGGTCTTGTGGGCCTCATCATGGAAACTGCCTCCTCCCTCTCTCTTCCCACGCTTGTTTTCACTCTTAGTCCCAAGGCCTCCTGCTTGGGTGTAGGCACAATACAGACAGAAGAGAGGAGGGGTCTGTCTGATACATATCTCTGGGAGGAGGCCCAGAGAGGAAACCAGAGTGGCAGAGCAAGGCTGTGTGAGGTAAAAGAAAAAGCATACACTTGGGGCTCAGAACTTGTGGCTTTGAGTCCCATTTATAGCCTTAATATTCTATGTGATCTCAGATAAATCTCTCTCTCTCTCTCTCTCTCATTCTCTCCCTCCCTCTCTCTCTATCTTTTTCTCTCTCTCCCTGCCTCCCTCCCCACCCTACTCTTTTTCAAAATGACTGACCAAGATTAAGTGATCTCTCTGATACCTCTGGGCAGTAAGTAAGTTAATATTTCCTTAGTGTTTATGTTTCATCTCTGTTTAACAGCGGCGCCTCTCTTTCATCACATGGGTTTTACACACACTACTGTATCATGCTGTCACTCCTTCTTCCTTATTATTCCTGGAAATATCCCAACTTTAGTGAATGCTTTAGACTGAGGGAAGATTAATAATAATAATAATTGCTATCATTTATTAAGCACCTCCCTTTTGTATCAGGGACAAACATCCTTTACCTGATATTAGCTCTAAATAGCCCAACGAGTTGTATGTTACCTGTTTTACATATGAAGAAACTTAGGTTTAGAGGCGACATGTAATTCACCAAGGACACATATGCAGTAAAGAGAACCGTGATTCCAAACAAGTTATCCTGATTCCAAGGCCCTTGTTTTTTCTACAGTTTTCCTTCTTCACAGTTGGCCAACCTTACTGAGCCCCTAAAAAATACCCTCTTGAGATACCTGTACACCGAGCTGATATTTGATAGGTACAAAATGGTAGATCCATAATGATGTTAAAATATTCAAATAGTTCTGGGGCATCTGGGTGGCTCAGTGAGTTGAGGGTTTGACTTCGGCTCAGGTCATGATCTCACAGCTGGTGAATCTGAGCCCTGAATGGAGCTTGCTACCATCAGCACAGAGCCCATTTCACATCTTCTGTCCCCCCCGCCCCACCCCTTTCCTACTTGTGTTCTCTCTCAAAAAAAAAATTTTAAAAATATTTAAATAGTTCCATGCCAAGTTATGATACCAATTGCTTCAAGCTACTGAGTACCCGTAACCAGCCTAACTATCCCAGATCTTCCCACAAGGCTCTCCAGACTGGCTCTGCTTGGCCTGTGTGGCTCTATAAACATCGTTAAATGTTCTGAATGGCACAATAATCTGAAAGTAACGTGCAATTCTAGGCAGCCTTTTTCCTCTCAACTAGAACTAGTTGGACCCTTGTTGCTAAACCACTCTGTAAGCCTGTCAAAGGAAACGCTGTTTTATAATCTAGTTGGAGTTCAGAAGGAAAACTCTGCTAATTACCAAACGAAGCAACACTTCCTTCACTAAGACTGTCACAAAGCCAAGGATAAATTAATTTGGTTTATGCTGTATCTTCTATTGTCGGCTATATAGTGGAGAGTTTATATAGCATATAAAATGGATAATTTATAAAAATAGTTTCTCCTTTCTTTTACTCCCAGTTGCATTTACCACTGTTACTTGGGTGGTCATATTAGGTTATTTTCCTGTCCTATAATAATTGGAAAGACCACACAACTAAAGTCAGACCAACCTGAGTTTAAACCTAAGCATTATAAGATCCCAAATATATGATCCTGGGTAAGTCACTATCTTCCTGAGTTTCTCATAACAATAATTAGTTCAAAGGTGATTGTCGGGATTAAGTGGTGGTGCTTACAGAAAGGTTTTACAGATAAATATAAGGTACTCTACACATCCCATTATTATTAGCACCTATCACTTTGACTTGCCCATGTTAATATATAGCGAATCTGACTACATCCCTTAGAAAAACAGACTTGAGGTAAATGATGTTCTCAGTGTAGGAATAATGACAGAACTCCAAAGGTTGTCTCCTGCTACTAAACTTGCTGTTTCTGCTGATTTTTGTTAGAAGAGACTCATTTCAAAGCTCTTAATTCCCAAATCTTCTCTTGTCTAACTTCTATCCTATCAATTGAAATTTCTACTTTTAACTATAACATCCTCAGAACAAAGAGAATTCCTGCTTCAATTTGTTGTAGTCAGATTCCAGAACATTGGACAGATTGTGGAGAAATATTTCGGGCATGAACCTTTAGAGAATTATAGAAAAGAGAAAATGACTAAGGACTGGAAATAAGAACAGAAGGGGAAAATGAGGCTTTTAAAGGGTAATTCAGGTAAATATCAATAGAACCAGTGTGGGGTTTTGGGGATTGGCGGGGGGGGGGCAGGCATTTAGTAGAAACATCAGAGAAAAATACCAGCAAGCTAGGACTTCCTTCCTCATGGAAGTTAGATTAAATACAATATTATAATATAAACCAGCATCAAGAAAGATAGTAATCAGATTCCAAAAGGAACCTCTGACCAAGGAATGGAAACTTAGAATGGAACACTCTGGAAAAATAATTTTTTAAATATAGAAGAACTTGATAATTTAAGCTTTACAAAATTTGGTCAGACCCATGAGACCCCTGTGTTCCATCAACAAAAGATCAGCATGACTATGCCCCAAGCCTCTTTCCTCTTTACTATGAGGTATAAAAAAAATATATATATATATATATATACATTGGGATTGAGACCTTGTGGAAATTCAGGAGCACCTGTCCCACAGCATGTACTAAATGAGGGTAATTTTTCAGCACCAGTCTGATTCTCACTTCTCTGCAGGTACAGCATTTGCTGAGCCCTTCCTGTTACAAGATACAATGCTGTGTCTGAGATGGCGCTTGGGGGAGGTTGACAAGGAGTGACACATAACTACCAGATGGGTGACAATGTTCCTCTTGCTGGATGTGCTAGAGGCACTTGTGGTGGTTGCTAGAGGTGGGTAAGAGAAGCAATGACTGGAATCAGCCTTCAAGGTGTAGACAGAATTTGTCTGCATAGAGAGGGAGATGGATGACACTGCATAAGCCAGAGAAAAAGAAGCAGAAAAGTTGAAAAAATGCTGGAGGTCAGTAACACCTGATGGAATCACGCTCATTTGGGTGCCTTCTCATCCTCCCTTGATCAAGACTCACCACTTCCCTGGGTCAGTGAAAGTTGGAAGTGCAGGAACCTCATAAGCCAGGGTCACCTTAAAAGGGAATCTGCCAAGTGGGAAGTAACACCAGAGACCACTGGACCATTTCCTAAGGCTTATGGGGAAAACTATACAAAGGCATTTGCTTTTACAGGTATTATCCATACAGATATTTTAAACCCAACTCAAATAAATTCATATACATTGGTCTTGAAGGTAAATGTATACAACATTGAATCCCACCAATTCATTGTCAAGAAGATGAAACTGCCCTCCAAGGAGAGAATGTCATTGACTGGCCAGAAGTCAATGAATTGGACAAGAAGTTTGAAAGAATGCCCATGTCTCCCGACTCCTCCCAGTCAGCACTCTTTTCACTGCACCACACTCTGTGTACATGTGGGTGTATGTGTTTGTATGACTTGTCTGAAGGAAACATCTCCACACCCTTCCCTCTATTACATGAGATCCCCAGGCCTTCAAAGATGCCATCTCAACTGTTGCGTGCACCTGTCCTTCAAATCTATCTAACACTGTCACTGCCGATGTGCTTCTCTGATATCATGTGCCACTTCCTCCAGATTCCCAGGAAGAATACTCAGTTTCCTATCTCTCGGCAGCACAGCTTCCTCCCTGCAGCCACTAACCAGACAGTTCTATCCCTCCCTCCCTCATAATATCGCTGAGCTTCTCATTCCTGTATAACACCCGTGAACAGGTCTCTGTGGCAGAGATTGGGAAAATTGCTCAATTCTCTGGGCTCACGTCTAGTCAGCCACTGTTGAGATTAGCTTAGATATGGCTTGCATCTTTTCTTTCAGACTTGAAACTATGTTGCTCTCCCAAGTATTACATTCTCACACAGAGTGTTCCAAAAATGGTTGTCCTTCTAAATGGGAGGTAGAGCCCTTAACTTGTCTCGCCTTTTTGTTGCCATAACCAAATAGTCATTTATAGACATATAGATATGAAAGCTCATCTTTGGAACACTTACAGATTGAGAATTCTGTTTCCATAGGTTTTTTTTCCTATAGGTATTTACACTGAGTAAAACCTTTGTGCATAGGACAGAAGAGCAAATAAGAATAGTTAAGGGGTATCTGGCTGGCTCAGTCAGAAGAGCATAGGACCCTTGATCTCATGGTTGGGAGTTCAAACCCCACATTAAGTTTAGAGATTACTAAAAAAGTAATTATAATAAGCTTAAAAAAGAAAGGAATAGCTAAGAAATTACAGCCTCTGTTCATAATTATAGGAACTCCCAGAACAGAAACAAGTCTTAGACTAACTCTCAAATTCATCTTTTTTCTCCAACCTGAAGCTGGAAACTGTTACATGCTTAGTCACACACAGTTAGAAGTTAATTGTTAACACTTTCCAAGCTGATCTCCCTACGTATGCCTCTTACGTCATGACGAGTCTGTAACGCAACGGGCTCCTTTGGGGGAATAGTCACCTACTGAATATTCATTCATTTAGAGAGTAAGTATTTACTAAGCAACAATGAATTCCTTTCAGTTTTATGCATTAAGGATACAGCAGCAAACAACCCAGAAAAGCTCTGTCCTTGTGAAGCTTATACTCCAATCAGAAAAGCACATAATAAATTGGATGAATAAATAAAATATAAAGTATGCTAGTGATAAGGACTAAGAAGTGAAAAAAAAAAAGTAGACAGGGAAGGAAATCGTGAAGATGACTATTGTTGGCTATAGAAGCCAGGTCTGACTTCATGAAGAAGGTTGGTTAAGATGGAGAGGGGAAGAACATGAGAAAAAATATAGGGTTTAAAAGGAGATAAGCATTTTGAAGAGGCAAAGAGAAACTTAGCCTATATGTATGTAATATATTTTCCAAGATGTGGAGGAATGTAGAATAGATTCGTATCACAGAGGATGTTGAAACTCAAGTAGAGGCGTCTATCTCCCATCTCGATTAGTGAGATTCTGACACTCTGCTAGGCCTTATGGGGGTTCAGCTGTAAAATGGCACATTGCAAGTTTATGGTATGAGAGGCACCAAATTTTAGGACATAATGTCCCAGTTGAAAAACCAAGACCAGAGAAATGGACTAAATTTCCCAAAGTCATACCACTAACAAGTGACAGAGTAAAGTGTGGGAGTCACCTATTCTTTCTTTTCTTCTTCCTTTCCTTCTTCCTTCCCTCCTTCTTTCCTCTCCTCCCTCCCATCCTTCTCTCCTTCTCCTTCCTCCTTCCCTCTCTTCTTCTCTTCCTCCCTCCTTTCTCCCCTCCTTCTCTCCTTCCTTCCCTTCTTCCTTTCTTCTTTCCTCCTTTCACTTCTTCCTCCACTCCTTTTTTCCTGCCCTCCTGACTTCCTTTAAAATTCTCCTCATCACCAAAAAAGCTCTTTGTGAGCTGAAAAGTTCTTGTGGTTTAGATGAAGTCCATTAACTCTGGGAATTAAAGACAGTAGGCAAGGTCTTTGATGTTTTCTTCTCTGGACCAACTGACAACGACCTATTCAACATTTTGAAGGTGAAGAACTAGGTTAATAAATCCCTATCAAAGCTTTTAAGACCCATTTTTTAAGTTTGTTCCTGTGGTAATTTCATTCTTTTACCACATCACAGGAGCTCTGTATAAAGGACAATTTTTTTTTCTGCACCATATCTTTGTGGCTTGCCTGTGTTGCAAGCTTAATTTATTCATTTAATTTCCCTTAAAAAGTACAAGCAGTGGACAAAGAGCTGGTGCCCAGGGTTAACAATGTCTCAGTGCCGGCTACTGTCTCTCCTTGGGCGATATTTTTGCTCTTGGTCTGGACACGAAGTGAAATAATTGAGCTCAGACAACAGTAACTCTGTATTATTTTTCTCTGGATATGTTTTGTCTGTAGCAAGTATAGGCATCCAAAACAATTTTATTGCCCTAGGAAGGCGCATTATGTTTTCTATGTTCTCAAAAATAGCTGTTTTGGGGCCTAAATTGATGAATACCTCTCTAATGATTTTGTTTTTAAGTCCTTGAAGAATAGAAGCCTAAGGAAACTGGTGCTCTTCTTATTTTTTTCTTTTGTTTTCCCTTGCTCCAAAAATTTAAAAAAATGTAATATTTATTTTTGAAAGGGAGAGAGGGAGAGAGACAGAGTGTGAGTGGGAGATATACAGAAAGAGAGGGAGACACAGAGCCCGAAGCAGGCTCCAGGCTCCAAGCTGTCAGCACAGAGCTTGATGAGGGACTCAAACTCAAGAACTGCAAGATCATGACCTGAGCCAAAGTTGGACACTTAACCGACTGAGTCACCCAGGTGCCCCTCCCTTGCTCCAATTAAAAGCACAGCAATGCAGACGAATCTATTGATGGCAGCTCTGGGGAACAGAGGAATGAGATCATGGAGGGCACTCATCATACTTCTACTTGTTCACTTCACGGGCTGAGTGAACGTGGCAGGAAGGAAGAGGCAGGACAGAGTATCAGCCAGTCAACGGCCCTCAAGGCACGCCAGCCTCAAGGCTTTTTAAGCTCTATTTGGACAGTCAAGTGATGTTTCCCTTTCTTCTCTCTCTTTAAATAAGTGGCTAATGGTGTCAGAATGCATCTTTGGGAGGAACACAGAGATGTTGAGTGGGCAGTGTTAAATGAAATATAAATACATTGGGGCACCTGGATGGTTCAGTTAGTTGAACGTCTGACTCAATTTCAGCTCAGGTCATGTTCTCAACAGCTGCGAGATTAAGCCCCACATTGGGCTCCACACTGAGCATGAGACCTGCTTAGGATTCTCTCTCCCTCTCCCTCTGCCCCTCCCCACCTCTCTAAAATAAATGCATATATATATATATATGTATGTATGTATGCATTGATGAACCAAGGAGTTAACTCATAGCTATGGAGAAACCCAAGTTGACAAATTAGAAAATAATGATCCTGAAGGATGTGACTATGAATTGCACAAGGCCACGTCTCCTTGTTGTTTGTATTATGGGATTTCTTTTCCAAGAGAAATCTTATGTGAACCCCTAATAAATAAAACAGGAAAAAAAAACCAAACAAAAAACAAACTCAGAATGACTGTAGTTGGAGTGACATCCTGACTGTGTGGCACCCTAAAATTATTGTTTAACCTTTGAGATCTGGAAATTCTTCATATATCTCTATGAAGATCAAATTAAGTGAATTGTATAAATTGCAAATTTAGGGGCACCTGGATGGCTCAGTCAGTTAAGCGCCCAACTTCAGCTCAGGTCATGATCTCGTGTTTTGTGAGTTCGAGCCCCGCATCAGGGTCTGTGCTGACAGATCAGAACCTGGAGCCTTTTTCAGATTCTGTGCCTCCCCCTCCCCGCTCTCTCTGACCCTCCCATGCTCATGTTCTGTCTCTCTCTGTCTCAGAATAAATAAAAATGTAAAAAAAATTGCAAATTTAAGGATACTTAATTTTAATGGAAGATTCTGAGAGGCAGCATCATTAATGATTAGAGAAAGTTTGTTTTGCTTTGTTTTGTTTTGTTTTAGAGAGAGCAAATGCACTCAAGCAGTGGAAGGGCACAGCGAGAGAGAGAGAGAATCTTTAAAAAATTTTTTTAAATGTTTATTCAATTTTGAGAGACAGAGAGAGACAGCATGAGTGAGTGAGGGGCAGAGAGAGAGGGACACAGAATCCGAAGCAGGCTCCAGGCTATGAGCTGTCCACCCAGAACCCAACACAGGGCTCAAACTTATGAGCTGATATGACCTGAGCTGAAGTCAGACGCCCAACGGACTGAGCCACCCAGGCGCCCCTAGAGAGGGAATCTTAAGCATACTCCTCACTTAGCACAGAGTCTGATCCCACAACTCTGAGACTGTGACATGAGCCAAAATCAAGAGTCAGATGCTCAACCGACTGAGTCACCCACATGCCCCATTGTTGTTTTTTAATTCAGCATGTCACCTATCATGAGAAGTAACAGTTCTTTTAGTTAGAAGAACTTTCTCAATGTTCCTTACATCATAAGATGTTTGAGGTTCCCAGATTTGCTGATTTGAAAGACTTGCTTTTGTCTAGTTCAGAGGTTTTTTTTCTTTTGGAAGACTGAGGAAAAGCTGGGCATCTCTTCCCTCTTTCTGGATGGGCAAAAGGGGGTCATTCTCCTTCACACAGAGCTGGGAAGATGTGGGGCAACCCCGGGATGGTTTCTGAACAAACGATGTGTTTCAGCTCTCAGAATAACAGCATTACGTGGCAGGAGGCCCTGAAGTCTGAGCCAGGGCCATGGAGGGCTCTGTGCTGAGCCCCGCATCCTGGGAGAAGCGGCGGGCCTGGCTCCGGCAGAGCCGCCACTGGCAGACCCAGATCTTGGAAGAGGAGGCTGCCGCTGCCCTGCAAGGTGTCTCAGATCCGGAGCCTTCCAGCCTGGATGATGTTTTCCAGGAAGGTAAGAGGCGGTTAGACAACAGATAGACTTCCATGTTGCTTGGTGGTGAGGAAAATGTGCCAACAGGCCCGGGTCTGAGGAGTGTGGGCAGTGGGTCCCTGGTTGAGGCCAGGCCTTCAGGGAGGCTCATTTTGATGGGTCGGATGAGTTTCAAGGAAGAAGAGTGAAGTGATACAAGGTGCAGATTATGGGAGAGAGAGATAGGCATAAGATTAGGAAAAGGAAAGCACATCCTGAGCTGTTAGGGCTTGAGGTCGGGGTTCTCTTGAACGCTTTGGGGTGTTTTTACTTTGTCTGTGCAATAAGGTCCCGATTGTGTGGATGCTGGGACTCTGGCTGCAACTCTGCTGCCAGTGAGCTGCATGACCTTTGGCAAGTCACTTACCTCTCAAAGGCATATTTGTTTAATTGAAGTGGTCGTGCTTCAAGTAGCAGTAGTACGTTTTCTACATGCCCCTCAGAGCTTCTTTAAAGTTCAAATGAGACTATAGACATAAGAGTTTAAAAAAAAAAACCACTTTTATATAAATAAACCCATCCCTGTTTATTTGGCAGAAAACAAAAGTATAAACACAAAATTCTGATTTTTTTGTTGTTTTTTTCTTTTTATTATTTTTTAAAATTTTATTAGAGAAGAATCCACCCCTCTTCCCTAACCTTGAAGAAAAGGGAGCTGTGGGCCTGTCATCCTGGGCATTTTCCAGGTTCTGGGAAGAAGGGGGCGGGAAGCAGAGAGAGAAGAAACACCCACTATTTTTATCCATGGAGTATTCCTCTCATATCTTACAGAAAAGCTTTGTGGGGGGAAAGGGGCCATGTCAGAGCTTACATAAGGATAAAGTTGCAGAATGGGCTGAGTTGCAGGGAGGAAGTCTGACCTCCTTTAGCTCTCATGGCGATCTGATCTCTGCTGTTTCCAGGGAATCCGATCGATAAGATTGAAGACTGGCTGCAGGACTGCGGGTAAGTGCCAGAGGGGCAGTGTCACTGAATGGGGTGGTCGGCGGGATCTGCCCACAGGCACGGACTCTTGGGAGCTCAGAGACAGGGAAACGGGTTTGATTTGGGCCTAATGATAAGATGTGAGGTTGAAATGGTGGGGGTGGGGTGTGGATGGCAAGTGTTTGGGGTGACTGTGGGCACTGGGCCGTGAATGAAGTGCGGCTCTGGGCCAAGACTAGGTTAAGAGTGGAGGTCTGGAAATCCAGGTTGGATGTGGTCTAGAGCCCAGAATGATGGAAATCTGCACTTGTGGGCACTGTCCGGGCTGTTTCTGATCCCTTCTCCATTGCTTCTCCTTCAGACTGAAGTCTGACACTGTATAACAGGAGTTAGAAACCCAATTGTTCCTTTTTTCTTTTTAATTTAAAATCAAGTTAGTCTGCAGTGTAGTATTGGTTTCTGGAGTAGAATCCAGTGATTCATTACTTACATATAACACCCAGTGCTCATCCCAAGTGTCCTGCTTAAGGCCCATCACCCATCTAGCCCATCCCCCACCACCTCCCCTCCAGCAACCCTCAGTTTGTTCTCTGTATTTAAGAGTCTTATATGGTTTGACTCCCTCTCTTTTTATCTTATTTTTCCTTTTTTTCCCCTAAATTCATCTGTTTTGTTTCCTAAATGTCACATATGAGTGACATCATATGATATCTCTCTGAAACCTAATTGTTCTTATGATGTTAGGAATTCAACCCTGTGTTTATTTCTACTACAGAACACAGGAAGCAGTGAAGAACTGGAGAAGGTACTTCAAGGCAAAATGTAGTATCTCTTTCCTCAGAAACAGTAAAATATGAGACCCCCACACCTCATCACTACCATCTTAGGCTCAGTCTACCCAGACACAGAGGGAAAGCTTCTATGCCCTACTTGAACCCCATCCTTTGTGTGATGATGCTGAGAATTCAGCTCCTGAGTTCCCCTCCAGGAATGTTCCAAACATTACATAGCCTCGAATCTGAACTCACCTATAAACATATAAACAAACCCATCCTTGCTTATTTGGTAGGAAATGAATCATCTAAGATCATTTATTTCAACTCTGTCACAGAAGGTAATGCTAGGAAGGACTTATTTTGTGTGTTTTTGTGGTTTACAAAACATATTGTCCTTATTGTCCTAGTCTGGGTCATAATTCCTTGGCTTCAAAGTCAGTAAAAGGCCCTCAAAGTTCAGGAAGTGAAAGGATGGTGGTGATAGAAATGTTTGCACATTTTGGTGCATCACAACTGTCCTAGGATTTAGGATGCCTCACCTGATTCCTACTGAAGAACCAGTCATTTCTGTTAATGTCTTTCTGTCATGAACTACTACTCTTGAGTCAATTTACATCAGTAATTTTTTAAAACCTTTTTAAAATTTTGTTTATTTTTATTTTTTATATTTGTTTATTTTTGAGAGACAGAGCATGAACAGGGGAGGGGCAGAGAGAGAAAGAGACACAGAATCTGAAACAGGCTCCAGGCTCTGAGCTAGTGGTCAGCAGAGAGCCCGATGCGGGGCTTGAACCCACAAACTGTGAGATCATGACTTGAGCTGAAGTTGGATGCTCAACCAACACAGCCAGCAAGGTGCCCCAACCTCAATAATTATTGACAGTGCATTTGCCAATGTCTGATTGTCTAAATGTCCTCAAATGAGGCCAAGTAGTTAAAAATATTTGACTTAAAACATACTATGTTGTAGCTGAAAAGAATAAATTCACAGAAAACAAGATTTTAAACTCCAGATATTACCTTTCCCTACCTGTATTCTACAAAGATAAACCCTAAATAAAACATGGGCTGAAAAAATAGTCTGGTGAGTAAAAAGGTTCCAAGATTTGAGCCAAAACTTGTGCTATTTGTATAACCACCTGTAAGAAAACAATTGACACTTCTTCTATCTCAGACTCTTCGCCCAGAAAGTGGAGAGCTAGAATAATAAAGTTTCAAAGTTTCTTGTGAGGTTTAAATGATATAATATATGCACAAGTGTTTTATGCTCTGTAATAATACGTGAGCGGTGAGTTTTATAAAGGAGGGGCTTTGTGCTACTAGAAAATTTCACAAAATAGATCTGCCTGTATACTTAGCATCTGTCTGTCTAGATCTCTTTATTTCTCAGAAAAATATGTGCAAAAGGTATACACACCAACTCTAGGATAGTGGTTACCTCTGAGAAAGAAAAAGTAGGAAATATTGGGAGTAAAATGAGGCTGTAGTTATATTTTTAACATTATATTTATATTTTTATTAAGAGAGTTCAGAAACTAAATATGACAAAATGCTTATAGATGTGAAAGTAGGGTGGCAAGTACAAGGGTATCTGTCATATATTTTTTACCTTTCTATGTGTTGAAAAAATTTTAATAGTCAAATTTTAAAAAGCCCACAGGAAAGTCTCTTAACACACATTTGTCAAGGCACCTGCATGACTCAGTCAGTTAAATATACAATTTTGATTTCAGCTCAAATCATGATCTCATGGTTTATGAGTTCGAGCCCCACATTGGGCTCTGTGCCAAGAGTGCAGAGCCTACTTAGGGTTCTCTCTCTCCTCTCTCTCCCTCTCCCTCTCTTTCTCTCAATATAAATAAGTAAACTTAAAAAGCCACACATTGGTCTCTGGAGGGGGAATTATTAGGCTTATAAAATATTTCCAATTAGATCTATTTTCAAACCCTCCCTAATACAAATGGAATACTTTTTAGTTATATGGGAAAATTAGAAAAATTCAAGGTTGATGATGATTGATGGTAGCAAGAGAACTCTTGATTTTGGTAATAGACATTGAAGAAGATAGGAAAAATGCATTCCATATATGACTTTCTCAGTCACCACAGTTTTCAATTCTTAGGCTGTCAAGACCACAGAGGAGACAAGATAAACAAGGGACCCACATTCACTGGATATCTGTCCACTGTGTTGACAGGTGCCTGGGAGGCACTTTTCAAATTTTATTTCAAGGCTACATGGTTTCCATTTCCTTTCCAATGCCAAATAAACATGCTCTGATCACAAGACAGTTTTGTTTTCTGACAAGCTCTCCAAGAAAACCCACCAACTTCCTGGGTAATTTAGCGTCAGTGTCTCTCAGTGTATTGAATCTAGTGGCAGACCATTCTGCTGCAGATCTAGATCATGTATATCTTCACAAACTATGCCTCTCCTTTCTCTTTCTCCTCTTAAAGCTCCCAGGGGGTTTATGTACCCCCACATTATGAACATACTGCTTGTGAATCATAAGAGGTAGGGTTAGGAGCCCAAGAATCATCTGTGTGATCTTCAGTTTTAATCTCACAGTCACGATCTATAGAAATTGCTGGAAGAAGTTAAAAATACTCACATCCTTCTCACCATCCAATCCTTCTCCTACTTTTGTTTATGAACTGGGTATATAAGACAAGTAGTACCTTGGCTCTTCTATTTCAAACTTGAGATGATGCTAAGGAACCTTTTACCGAAAGATGGAGAGAGAGAAGCAGCTATGAATCTAGTCTCTAGTCATGGGTTTTATGTCCTAAGCATTAACACAGGAAAAGCCTGGGACTTGGGTGATGGCCATGAAATTTTAAATCAACTTCAGGTCAATCAGTAGATCCAGGCTCATGGCATACTTCTGTAGTAGACTCCCACATACGCATGCCTACTGTTCCAAAGCTCATCCTGGGCTGGTTCTCATATAGAGAATATAGACATGCCTGCCAGGGCACAACTAGAGAAGAGAAATGTAGGCTGAACACCCAACAAAACTTGTATCTAGTGAATAGGACTGAGTTTTGCTTGCACAAACCAGAAATTTTACCAGTGGTATTTATTAAAGTAAATTTTATTGAAGTATAACATACATATAATAGAATTTTTCTTTTTAATATAACCAAGGTACAGCTCACCAGGTATAAGTTTCAATTACACTAGATGAATAAGTTTTAGAGATCTATTCAACATCGTGCCTATATTAATAATGCAGTATTGTTAACAATGCAGTATTGCACACTTTGAAATTTATTGAGGGTAGATCTCATGTTAAATGTCCATTCGTTTTTGTAGTTGTGAAGAATTAATTTATCATACAATTTGTCTATTTTACAATAGAGATTTGGTGTCTCCCAGTTCTTGAGGGCTTTGAAACTTGTATTATGTGTAGGTACAGCACATTAAATGCAATAGTCGATCTCACTATTCTAATAGTTGACTTCATATGTTATGGTTTTTTAGTAGTAATAGTAAATATAAATTTATCCTGATATTTGTAATAGTATACATGCTAACATATATGTTCATAATATTATATTAAAATATATTTTTGTGTAATTATCTGTTAGGAAGAGATGCACATTTGTAGAGTTACCTATTCTTTTTTTAGATTTAAATGCAAGTTAGTAAACATAGAATTTAGTGAGTCATCACTTACAAATAATACCCAGTGCTTTTCCCAACAAGTGCCCTCCTTAATGCCCACCACTAGGTTAGTTGTTCTCTGTATTTAATAGTCTCTTATGGTTTGACATTTTATCTTATTTTCCTTTCCTTTCCCTTATGGTCATCTGTTTTGTTTCTTAAATTCCAGATATGAGTGAAATCATATGAGAGTTAACCATTCTTAATTACCTATGTGTATTATTATAATGTACCTTGATGGGCAACTTTTTTTCATGAAGGCATAAAAATACAGATTTTTGGGAAACATGGATGATTTTTCACTATTGAAAGGAAGGTACCAATAAAAGACGTCTATATATGCAATGATTTATTTTGTAAAACTTAAATACAACTTGATCTATGGATGTTCAGTTAGTAAACTCATTCCCATTAATGAGTAATTAAACATTTCATTGAGTGATTACATATTGAGATTAGATTCAAAGCATCCTGTGCAACTTCCCTTTTAAAAACTTTTAGGAAAATGAACTCTAAAATTCACAACACATTAGTCCTTGGAGGCGGACATTTCTAGGTATCCACATCCCCTCACGCAATATCTGAGAACAGAACAGCAGCCAGGAAGCAGGAATGCAATCACCTGTTTTAGACACAGAATTCCTCCTTGTTTGTAAAACTGAGTTGTTTCTCACTACCATGGATGCTGATTTTCTGTCCTCTTGTGGAGATGGTAAATGTTTGATAAGGCCGTACCTCACAATGTAAAATTAGAGTCTCTAACCAAGATGTAGTTTCTGCTGCTTCCTGAGAGATATGATCATCTTCAAGAACGTGGTGCACAGTGAAGGAAGAGGGCATGGGGAGCTAAGTTGACCCCCTTCTAAAAGTTGAAAAATAACAATCTTGTTTCTGTGATGTGGAAATTATGGCACCCATACCTCTGCTTATAAAAATGTATTTCTATGGTTTTGTTTCCATATTTTTTCTTTCCTATTTTACCTAGCAACTGCAGACTTGTCACTTTCTGGGCTAACTTTGGACGGAGTGGTCAGTACAACGGCAGCACAATGTAAAATATGTTCACTCCAGTCCCACTTCCCTTGACTACTTCTATGAATTTGTCAAATAACCACTCTGTCTTAGTTTTCTTCAACATAAAAGCAATTAAGTACTGCTTGATCTCATTGGAAAATTGTGTGAACTGTGAGATTTATTAGAGGAAAAGCACCTTGGAAAATGTAGTGACTTCAACCTTCATTTTTGCTCCTCAGATACTCTGAAGAAGGATTTTTTGAGGAAACAGGACAGTCAGGCTACAATGGTGAGTATAGGTTCTGTTGTTTCCTCTATTCTTCTAACTGGACAGTGATATGGCTGTGTGTGTGTGTGTGTGTGTGAGAGAGAGAGAGAGAGAGAGAGAGAGAGAGAAATGTGCATATGTGCTCATATGCACATTTAAGAATGCTGACTGACTGCCTTCTAACTGTCTGTAAAACACCTTGTAAAACTGTCACAAGGCAGTCTAGGAGGTCTAAAAGGTAGAGAACACATGGGCTCAGCTGAAAGGCTGACTAGTGCTCAAAGATTATCTATCTTGGTGGTTGTCCAGCTAACAGCCACTGCTATAAGAAAAGACCTTTATAAGATGTGTGTGTTTATGTGAGTACACATCTCCATGTGCTCACTATCTGACAGAGGACTATATCCATGACTATGTGATATAGGGGATAGGTTAATTATAGGTGGTTGTTGAAATCTTTCTAAGTCAAAATATAAATGTGATTTCTGAGGTAGTATATGTATAGCTGGAGAGAGCTTTGCAAACATGTAATGTCTGATGTGATTATGTGTTTATAGATGTTCATGTACATGTGTGTGTGTGTGTGTGTGTGTGTGTGCGTGTAAGCCTATTTTCTGTGGCCTGTGCCTTATTCCACAGGGTGCCTCAGCCATGGAACCAGCTTTGAAGATGATTTGACCCTCGGGGCAGAGGGTAAGTGGCAACAGCTCTCTGATATTGGAATCAAGGAAGAGGCTATACATTAGATACTTAAGAAATTAAAGGGTAGAATGAAAGGGGAGAGCTGTGGCTAAAAGCAATCCATTTCCTACATCTTATCTATAGGAAAAAAGTAGTCTCATTATGATCTAAGGTAAAACTCATAAAGCATCATGTGCACAAACATACTTCCTCACCAGCCTGACATGATATCTACCAGTCCATCATGAGGGCATTCATTTGGCTCCTGGGAAGACAACACATAAAATCATCATGACATTGACTGTCCAGACATCACTGAAACTTTTTTCTGTATAGGAAATATACAGAGTATACATCCTAAATACTGGGTATAAGAGAGAGATTGCACTGCAAGAAGATAAGCTTTTAAATAAAGGTTGGAGGTATTACAATGTACCAGTGTCTTCTGGGACCTGTAGAGACTCACATTGTGGGGCAGGAACACTAGCATAGAGGGCTGAATGATGTTATCCTCCTTAGGACAGAGAAACTCTTGTCTAGACACAAGTCTTGGTTTATAAGTTCAGAGGCTTAGGGCCACTTGTTCTCTGCCATGTCTGTCCCCCTTTCAGATCTATGTTTGATCATCTTTAGATACTCGCATGAAGAGCAGAGTTCATAGGGTTCAGCAAGCCTGTAGTAGTGACAGAGGGGAATGGAGGGAGGTGAGTTTTAAGTTCAGAGAGGCAGCATAGGTGATTTTCATCTTCTCTTCTAACTTTCATTTTGCCTTTTTGTTCCTTGTCCAGCCACACTACTGGCCACCAATAGCAAAGTCTTCTCCAGGTAAGTGTTAGGGTCACCCAGACTGAATGATGTCTTCTTTGGGAACTACTGAACTAGGGTAGGTGTCATAGTCAATGAGATAAAAAACAAAGAGGTAAAGAGTCGCAATAGAGAGTGAGATTTTCCAACCAAGAATGAGGCCCTAGACTGAGTTTGCACAGTAGATGGTAGAAGGTACACAGGAGAAGATAAATATGCCCAGCAGACCATTTCTTGGAGCCAGGATACAGACAGCTTACAAGATTCATGTGACATCAGCTTTTATCCCTGCAGGAGTTTCCTGGAGACAGCCCGGCCCTGCCAGCTACTGGATCTTGGCTGCAGTTTGGCTTCCAGCAGCATGACTAGTGGGACCAATAAGACTAGTTCAAGGTAGGTACTAGGTTTGGCAGGGCTCTATGAGTTGGGAAGAGGAGAGGCAGAAGAGAATGGAACCAAGAGCCCTTGCCCATTTTTTTTTCTTGAATACCTTACTGAAAACTTTATGCAGTCACATACTTGAGAAATATGTCCACATTTGCTTCAAGAACAATGGGGGTGGGGGGTTGCAGTACAGAGAAACCCACTGTTCAGAGCTAGATGTTGTGCCCTATAGGAGTGAACGTGTACCTAAGGAGGTGTAGTATGGGTATCATCACAGTTCCTAGACTTACAGAAACGGTTCTCAGAATTATTAGCCATGTAACTATCTTTAGTGATTTGTCCTCACTGAGTCTCCACCCTAGCCAAACCCCACTTCAATTAAGTTATAATCTCTGGAGATGAGACTCAGATATCTGCACTTTTTTACTGAAATAAACTTGATATACAATGTTATATTATTTTCAGGTGTACAACATAGTGATTCAACACCTCTATTCATTATGCTGTATAAGATAGGATGTGTGGTCACCATCTGTCACCATAACAATGTTATTACAATATTACTGACTATATCCCTTATCCTGTACTTTTTATCTCCATGATTTATTTATGTGGAATGCATAGTTATTGAGCTTTAGCGTCACCCAGCTTGGTGGTACCAAGCTTCGGATGTAGACACATATTAGTGCCATACTGAGAGAGACAGAAAGAGTTTGATTTTCTGTAACGCATATGTTCTGTCCTGAAAATAGTGTTACAAAGGAGTTTACCTCTCAAAATCAGGTTTTGAACATTGGTTAATTTTTACCTGAGGATAAGAATAAAATGAATTTTGTGTTTCCTACACACTCACTGCCTAGTTGTCCCACACAACCATCAGGGTAAGCTGAGTAGCAAGCTGGAAAGCACTTGACAACAGCCAGCTAAATCATAGTATATGCAGGTGGGAACTGACTGATTAATAACCTGTAACCATAAGATTTCTTTAAATCTATAATGCTTTTGATTTTTTCAAGTTCCTCTCATAGCAAATTTTCATCCACCTGTAATGTTGTTTAAAGTACTATGATAGAATCTAATTGGATTTTTAAGCCAGGGCTGGATTGTAATTTTCATGTTCAGACAGAAAATGTAGGGTCATGGAAATGAAAGCGTTTCTCACAGAGTGGAGGTTAGAGAAATGACCAGGAAGGTATGTAAGTCTCCTGATACTTTTATTAGTTACTCTGGATAACCTTGAAATTCAAAGTTGCCTCTATTTATCCAAATTCCCTCGTTGCAGCATCTCTGAGATTCTGGACAAGGTGCAAGAAGATGCAGAAGATGTCCTCTTCAGTCTAGGCTTTGGCCAAGAGGACCACAGAGACACTTCTCGGATTCCTGCCCGATTTTTCACTACCCCTTCTCAGGCCAGAGGCATTGATTTCCAACTCTTCCTAAAGGCCCAGGTGCAGAGAATTGAGATGGAGGACCCTTGCCTCATGCTGGCCAGTAAGTGTTATCATAGGTCTGCTCTACTTCTCTGCCATTCACAACAGGGTTCAGTGGCTGTAGATCCTACTTCCTCTTGGTCAGTTTCACTGACCCTTTGTCTCTTGTGTCTATTTCCTTGCTGTTGTTTTCAACATGGAGATTTTTGATGTATGTCTCTCCTTCTTAAAGAAATAGTCTTGAAGACACTTAATATCACTATTACGTTTTTAGGACTTCTCTCCTTTAGAACAATCTCTTTAACTCTATCCCCACTTTTATTTCTCATTTGGAACAATAGAATGTTCCTCATTTATAGCCACTGTATTAAAATCATTTCCCTTTAGGGCAATTGTTCTCAAAGTTAAATATGTTAAATTGTCCAGAGACTTTATAAAAAATTCATATTCATAGGCTTTTTTCTCCATAGAGGGAGAGGCTCAGGAATATTAATTTTAAACAAGCATACAGAATTTTTATAATCCTTAGACCATATCCAGTGTAACAATTGTTTAAGTTGTCCTGATTCCATACTAAGGAAAGATATGAGAGCCCTTCTCTAGCTGGATGACGGATAAAAGACTCTACCTGATTCCTTTTTTTAATTAATTAACTAATTAATTAATTACAGAGATACAGCAAGCACAAGCAGGGGTGGGGCAGAGAGAGGTGGAGAGAGAGAGAATCCCAAGCAGGCTCTGTGCTGTCAGCAAAGAGCCTGACATGGGATTCAATCTCAATCTCACAAACTATAAAATTATGATCTGACCCAAAATCAAAATCAAGAGTTGGACACTAACCAATGGAGCCACCCAGGCACCCCTCTATTTGACTCTATATGTTAGAATATGCTTCAAATTATATTCTGCTACATCCTCAACATGATTGTGTTTCTGACAGTGTTGTTTCAGATTCTTTGCACCAGATTCAACTTAAAATAAGCTTGGTAAAACTATATCCCTGAGCGCTACTTGCTACAACAATGATTTTGAGTTGGAGTATTTTCACAACTTTAGATGATTCTTATGCACACTAAAATTTGAGTATAATTTATTTAATTTATTTTATGTGCCAAGTACATAATAGATGTTAAATTCTGGAAGAACAGCCTAGAGAAGAGAAACATAACTCTTGCCTTTTGGAAGCTTACAGTGTAATAGATGTATGTCTTATCACAGTGCTTTTCAAACATGGATGTGCACATGAATTGCCAAAAGATATTATTAAAATACTTCAGATGCAGTCTGAGATTTTACATTTATAACAGGTTCCTAAGCAGTGCCCATGCTTCTGGATCAGTGACCACACTTTGTGAAGCAAGGTCTCATATAATTATATAGTTCATGAGTGCAAGCCCCACATTGGGCATAGAGTTTACTTTAAAAAAATAATATAGTCCATCAATATGTCTGTACCCTAGTCCACTGGCTAATAATTGCCATTCTTCAAATTTGTCACTGCCCAGAAGCCTTCTAGAACCCTAAAATTTTGTTGCTGTCTAAGAAAATAATGTTGGTTTTGTCCTTTTTTGTTATGTTTGTCATCTAAAGCAAACAGTACTAGAAGCCTGTTGAGGATTGTTTAGAATATACTGACAGATTCATCAGGTGATGTCAATGGAGTACTACATGGCAATGAGAAAGAATGAAATCTGGCCATTTGTAGCAAAGTGGATGGACCTCGAGGTGTCATGCTAAGCAAAATAAGTCAGGCGGAGAAGGACAGATACCATATGTTTGCACTCATAGGTCTAACAGGAGAAACCTAACAGAGGACCATAGGGAGGGGAAGGGGAAAAGAGAGTTGGGGAGAGAGAGGGACACAAATCATGAGAGACTATTGAATACTGAAAATGAACTGAGGGTTGAAGGGGGAGTGGGAGGGGGTGAAGGAGGTGATGGTCATGGTGGGGGGCACTCTTGGGGAGAAGCACTGGGTGTTATGTGGAAACCAATTTGACAATAAACTATTATTGAAAAAAAAAGAATATACTGACAGAAGAAAGGGCATGTTAAAACAGGATATAGAAAAGTTCCTCATTCCATATAGAATTAATTTTTGGACTGAAGGAAGATATCTATTCAGGATGGGGAGTCAATACGTCAAGAAAGTCAAGAAAGGGGATCCTGGGTGTGAGAAATCTAAATGGGGAAACACTGGTGGGGAAAATGACATCTTCTTTCTGAATTTTGAGCTTTAGGAAGGCTATTGAAGAAAGAGATACAAGTGATAATTTGCTAATAACCCCCAGATTCACCATCTTCAACCCTTGTGCCCAGGCAGGTTTAAGCAGGTACAAACACTGGCCGTCACTGCTGATGCCTTCTTCTGTCTCTACTCCTATGTGTCTAAGACACCTGTCCAAAAGTTCACACCATCCCACATGTTCTGGAACTGCAACCCAACTGATGTGCCATCTATCAAGATTCTGGCTCCAGAACCTGAACTTCAGTCACCCAGAGAGCGCCTCCGGAAAGCCATCTCCAAGATGTGCCTGTATACATGCCCCCGAGATCGGCTATCACCACCCCATAACATCGCCAAAAGGAACAGCTTGGACCAAGTGGTATGGGAAGTGATGGACAGAGTGAGAGGAGATAAACTGGTCTTCCAGAAAGACCTTGGGCCAGGCTCAGAGGAAGATCCTCTTCCCCCAACCAGGGATATGAAGCTGCCCACTTCTTCCGGTCCATGTGCCCTTTACCCCAAAGAGGAAACCCAGCAGAGGATATCTACAATGCAAGCACCATCACAAACTCTGGATTCTAACCCAGAGGCAACCTGTTGTACACATTCTCTGCCCAAAGCAGATCTACAGTGGAGCACAGACCCTGCACAGGTTAAGAGAGAGCTGTGGGGTCTACAGGCCACCAATAAGGAAGTCCATTCAGCCAAGGATGAGACTTTCTGGAAAAGAAAGAGCAGAGAAAGAAAGAGCCTGTTTCAGAAGAATCCCATGAGCAGAATGGTTAAGTCATTGGACCTGTCCATCATCCAGCAGAGCCAAGAGCACCCAGGACTGCACCCATCTCTAACTCAGCAGCTGCAGGACACTTGTGAATTGGAAGACATGAGAGGGTTGGGGGCAAGAGAGAGGCTGGTACAGAAAGACTTTGTATTCTTGCCATTGGGTAAAGGGAATCCAGGCTCCCTATCCTCACCAGATATCCCAATTCTTGAATTACATTCAGAAACTTTGGGGAGTAGGTTAATAGAGAAGGATTAGTAGGTCTGATTTCTTAAGAGCATACAGGTTTCCAGAGCTCTTCTAATTCCTCATCTCATCTGATCTTTCTTGAAGTTTTTCATCAAGCACACCTGTCTATAATTTGTGGGATCCACACAAGAATATAGAGGATCATTATACACTAAGCTAAACACTATTAAATAAAATATGTTCTCTTCTACATCAATGAGTATGTAACCATAAAGACCTGGGAGTCCAGGTTCAAATTTAAATTCTTAGACCCTTTGGACTTCTGTGCTAAAACACAGCAGTTTGGACAGAGCCACCCCCCAGCTCCTGGACTCTCCCCTTCTCTTCCCATGCCCAGACCTCTCCTACACCATAAAGACTTTGCACATAGATTTGTGAGCTCCCCAGCCCGCATATCCAAAAACTACACACCATTTACTCACACAAATAGCCATCTGCTGGTCATCACTAGGGGTGATGCCTAGGGGTGCATACATTAGTCATGAGGTTAACCCTTTAAGACAACAGATACAAGGCAAAACCAGTACAATTCCCTGAAGAAGGTTTGAGGCCATCTGAGCACAATATCTAGGTATCCTGTGTAACCAAAGCATGTTCTAGAAGGGATAGTGCAAGATCCAGGTGGGCACATCCTATAGGTTCACCAACTTTTCATCCTCTGGACTCTCAAAAACTCAAGACTTCTCTTGCCTTGGACTATAGACAGTACTGCCATCAAGGGCTGAGCTCTCTTGGAAAAGTTCTCAGATCCTTGAGATGAAGAGAAGCTGTGATAATTTGTAATATCATTTGCATGTATTTCACATCTCACTGGACATGGACCTGCACCTTAGCTCCTGCCTTCCTCACTACCACATTCCTGCCACAAGAGAAAACTCCAGGTCTCTCAAGTACACTCAGCCTCTTTTTTCTCCTGCCACCTTCCATCCAACACCTTTCCCTACTGGCTCTGAGTTCTGCTGGGATCTTGGTTACAGGTGTGAAACAATAGTGAGGAGGAAGAGAGCTACTTGACCAACAGTCTCAGACACCCCCACCTGTACCAGACTTTTGCTGGTAAAGATTCAAGCAGTAAGTGGCGCTCTCTCTCTCTCTCTCTCTCTCTCTCTCTCTCTCTCTCTCTCTCTCTCTCTCTCTCTCTCTTTCCCTCCCAACCTCCCTCAGGCACTGATTCTCAAACCTGGTTGCATATTGTAATTAATTACCCAGGAACAATTTTTTGAATACCCATGATGAAGGGTCACACATTCTGTGATTCTGATTTAATTGACATGGCATGGAAACCAGTGCCTGACCTTTTGTTTTTAAGCTCCTCAGGTGATTCTGCAATGGCTGGTTAGATACTTCTCTAGATCAGCGGTTCTCAGACTTTAACATTAGAATCATCTGGAGGACTTGTTAAAATACAGATGTCTGGGCCAATCCCCAGCGTGTCTGATTGAGTAGCCCTGGGCAAGGCCCAAGAATTGGCATTTCTAACAAGTTCCCAGGTTATGCTGATGCTGCTGGTCTTGCAACCACAGTTTGAGAACTGTTATGGGATATATTCTATATAACCTTAATGTTCAAAATGTAGCCTGCAGACTGGAAGCCATAGTATCACTTGGGATTTTGTTAGGAATATAGAATTTCAGGACCCCCCACCCAAGATCTAAGGAATCACAATGCTATCAAGACCCATAGGTGGTTTATTTGCATGTTGAAGTTTGAGAAGCATTGCTAGAGTTTTTAATCATAAAGAGCTATATCCTGACTCCTGCTTTATAGCTACATTCTACTCAGCCCACATCACCATGTGGGGAAGACCCTTTATCTCACAGCCATGTTCCCCTAAACTCTGGGTTCCTTCCAGTAGGTCCGATGTCCACCGCTCTCCTCTCCTTGTCAAGGAAGGACAACAAATCTCACATAGGTGGTTATTGCAGCTAAAATGTCTTTCCTTTCTATGTGAGTTTAGCATTACCTGTGTCACAGGTATCCCTCTGAACACTTTAACTAAAGATTTATTATTTAAAATAAGTATAAGTGAGGCTCCCATAGTGTTTACCACCTAACCCCTAGGACTGTAGAGAAGATGGCATCAAGAAAAAATGATTTTTCTAATAGTAGGAATTGAAATCCTTCTTGAATGAAGTCAATGAGTCTTGTTTAGAGTTCTTTCCTTTTTGAATGTGTTAGTACTATTTACTGTAATTCCTCACCCAATAGTCATTTGGGTCAATACTCTAAATTTACTGTGTTACTTGTCCAGAATCACAGAGATATCTACACTTCTAACTCTTCTAATTTTCTGTGATTTTTAGAGTCCTAGTCACTTTTCTTTCTCTCGTACTCATTACTTTCATCTCCAGATATATAAATTATATGTATATAATAGTCACCCACAAAAGAAGTAAATATCAGAAGGCAGCAATATATTATATATAGTTGGGAGAAGTTTAGGATATGGAGTCAAATGACCCACTCTACTTACTCAATGATACTATAAAAATCACTTATCTTTAATTTCATCCTGCATAATAGGAGACTAATAATTTGTGTGTGTGTGTGTGTGTGTGTGTGTGTGTGTACTAGGCATTTATGTAGAGTTTCCACCCCTTATAGAGAGTTGGTGAAGGCAATGTAACATATTAGAACAACAATGGTGTTGCTGATTTTAGAAAAAGTAATCATGGGCATAAAATATTTAGATCAGTGATTCTCAATCCTAAAATTTTTTTAAATTGCTATTTCCTGGACCCTGGCCAATGGAGTTAAATGCGAATCTCTAAGATTTGGACTTGGGCATAGCTGTTTATTCTTCTTTTAAAGCTTTCCTATTGCTGCATAGCAAACCACCCAAAAGGTAGCGTCTTAAAGAAAAAGTTCTTATTTCTCACTATTTTGTGGGTTTATTGGAAGGCTCCCCTGCTTGTCTCACCTGGGCTCACATATGCAGCTGTTTTGAACTATTTGGCTGGGCTAGATTGGAGGGTCAAAAAAGGCCTCCCCCACACATCTGGAACCTTAGCGGCGACTGCCAAAGGGAGCCCTCTCTATGTGGTATGTCTTTCTTTGATAGTCTAGTTTGTCTTTCCTATGTGGATATTCAGCAAAAACTGAAATCCCAATGCTCCTTTTTATGGGTATGTTGCAAGTTTCACAACATCCCCTCTACCCCATGTTACTGGTCAGATCAAGTCATAAGACCAACCTGGATTCAAAGGGAAGGAAAACAGACTCTACTTTTTTTTGTAAGAGGTTTTAATTTATTTTTGAGAGACAGACACAGAGCATGAGTGAGGGTGGGGCAGAGAGAGAGAGGGAGAGACACAGGATCCAAAGCAGGCTCCAGGCTCTTAGTTGTCAGCACAGAGGCTTGAATTCATGAGCCAGGAGATCATGACCTGAGCCAATGGTCAGATGGCCAACCAATTGAGCCACCCAGGGGTCCCAGACTGTACTTTTTAATAGGAGTGGCAAAATGACATTGCAAAAAGACATGCGGAATGGGAGGATTGCCATGCCATCTTTATAAACGATCCATCACAATGATGCCAGTGACCAGGAGGATTAAGAATAACTGCTTTCATTAAAGGGCTTTATCCTCTCATATTAAAGATACACCAAGGGCAAGCTTTCATTCTGGAGCTAATTCAGACTCAGCCACAGCACACAGATTTGAAAAGGAAATTAATTGCTAGACTTATAAAATTAAAATAGAAAATGTAGAGTCTATCCTCCATGGCTAGGCTTCTTTGCCAATAACTTACTTAATTTACTTTGAAATACAAAACTTTGCTCAAGTGTTATTTGTCCAGCAGATGTCAGCCTCACGCAAGAAAATGCCAAGATGTCCAACAAAGCAGGCTGTGTGCAGGGTCTATAATGTTATACCTTCTGAGCAATACCTGCAACACCCCGGACACCAGTTCCTCTCACAAAACTGTCCCTTGGGAAAAAAGTATTGCTAGGAGTTATACATTTTAGATAAGGAATTAGATTTCATTTTCTGCCAAGGATGTGTGGTTAGAAATGATGTATTTCCCTTATTCTAAAGCATACATTTCCCCACATTTTAATATCTCTGAGATAAAAACAGATTTTACAACTGACAGTGCCAATGTCTGTTTTTATTCGTCCTTAGTGAAATATAAAGTAAGTGAATCTTGCAAAAGATGGTTTCTCAAATTCAATGAAACACAGTAAGTTTAGCAATTAAATGTATTTACTCTCTCAAGTAATTGAGGGAATAGTTTTGCAGATTTCCCTTCTGTGATTTCCTAGAACACTAGGAGATCTCCGCTTCACTGACACAGTCTTTGGCTGAGGCAAGGGGGCCACACTGGTTCTCAAATCTTTTGGATGTTCCATAAATTTGTTTAATCATCTTTTCACAAAGCTATGAATTATCTCTCTCTATTCACTCCTCTGTCTTCCTTTAAGACATCACAATGCCTATGAAAGCACCTGAGGACTGCCAAAATTAAAGGCTGCGTGATAAATATGGAAGGGGAAGTTCACTCACCACCATCTAAGGCAGAGCCAGCTGGGACAGTTCCTCAGACCTACTGAGAGACAATTCTTCTCTACCTCTTCCAGGACCTATAATTATCTCTCCCAGGGATTAATGATCTCTCAGGAGCTCTGTATCAAGTGTCAAGTGTTCACCTACTAGTCACCAGGCATGAGAAGAGTGTGAGCATGGGCAGGAAGGGATAGCAGCACCAGCCAGACATTGGATCCAGTATGTAGTCCTCACATTGCACGAAGATATTCAAAAGGCAAACGGGGGTGGAAATCCCGCTCTACTGTGCTTACCATCCAAAAATATCAAGGTCTTCATCTTCTAAGGGGAATTCCTTTATTTTCTAATTCATCTATATAAGGTGAGTACTTTTCTGTAGTTAGCACAAGGACACCTGAGAAAAAGATCTTGTCCCCAGCTATCAGCTTTGATTTAGTGTCTGCCAGAGAAGAAGTCTTAATCTTCCTCCCAGATCCTAGGAAAAGATGACCCTCATCATTCCTCATAATTTGCACCACACCCAAGACTTTCAAATGCATAGCCCTTTCTATTAGTGCCCTGTTGCTGAAAGTTAAGCTGTTGACCTCTATCACATTTATGAGAGGCAGGGCCAAGGTTTTACTTTTTTGTTATTGTTGTTTGTTTCTTTTACCAGATCTGGGGTAGCACAGGCTCAAATATATCCTATTTGCAAAGGGATCATATCTAGAGGTGGGAATTGCACTTTATGGGCCACTCTGCTGTTGGCAGTGGGAGAAGACAGGCACAATTAGGTGGGGAGACTGCGCAGAGCACAGATAAAGAAGGAAACTAGTCTTAGATGATTCCAAATGGCAGGTAATTCAAAGCTGTCTGTTGATAGTTAGTGGAACCTATATGAGCCAGGTAGCTACAAAAGTGCACTTTAATGTAAGATTTTCCCATGTAACAATATAAGCAACAAATGCTTATACATAGTGCTTACTACATGTCAGGCCTAACCCTTAGCACCATGTGGGACTTAAATCACTTAATCCTATGATATAACTTTTTTATTATTCCACATTTTACTGGGCATGGTTATTTTTTGACCAAAATAAATTTGGAAGAGCGACTATCTGTTAGGTGGTATAGGGAAAGATGCAGAGAGGGAGAGAGGAAAGCAAGAAGGCATCATGAGCACGTGATGATTATTTTTCTGTCTCACTTACAATTCTTACCAAGGTGGTTTTGCGTCTGTTGGAGAAATATAATTTAAAAAAAATCTTCTGCCACCCCAGAAAACCTCTCCAGAGAGGTATAAGTGGAAAATAAAAGTTTTATTTTTCAATAAGATGTGTGTGTGTCAGAAGCCATCCACTAGAGACAGCAGCGACAGAAAGAAATCTCGCCCTCTTCTATAGGCAGGCAGATAAATCCTCTTACATGCATACAATAACTAGTCCTGAAGGAGGAGGACACGCAGTCCATTCTAGATTCACCTTAGAACTGGGGCGGCCAACTCTGTTAGCTAATTGACTTTATCCAAAGAACTAATAAAACTGCTCATATCTTTATGACAGAGGTAGTTTTGCAAGTGGGAGCCAGGCACTTAAGTTAGACTCCTGGCCTCTCATGGGGACCCAGAGATAGGGAGAGAGTCTTGGGTGATTATTACATTTCAAAGCAAAGTCTTCCATAATTTTTGAGAAAGACATTTCAGGGTCTTAAAGGTGGCAAAAGGCTTATTTAGCTTTTTAAAAAGATTTACATACATTTCAAAGACACAAAGAACTTACAAGTTTTCTAAAGGAACCCACTTTCAGAAAAGGGGGGGAGGCTTTTCCACAACAGGGAAAATTAAGTCTTTTATTTTTAGTTCATATTTGCTATTATACTTGTGTTTGTATCTTTCCTCTCCTTGGGCCTTCCCTTTACCTGGACTGCCCCACTCTTCTTCTTTTGTGTGTGTGTGCTTTAATAGACTTTATTTTTATTTTATTTTTGTTTTTTTTATAACACTGCACTGTATTATAATTTATTTTTTATATAGTTTATTACCAAGTTGGTTTCCATGTAACCCCCAGTGCTCTTCCCCACAAGTGCCCCTCTCTGTGACCATCACCCCCTTCCCCTTCCCCCTCCCTCTTCCGCCCTCAGTTTGTTCTCAGCATTCAAAGGTCTCTCATGATTTGCCTCCCTCCCTCTCCCTAACTCTTCCCCCGCACTCTTTTCCATTCCTATGAGCGAAATAAGTCTGGTGAAGAAGGACAGATACCATATGTTGTCACTCATAGGTCTAACAGGAGAGACCTAATAGGAGACCATGCCCCATTCTTCTTTAGAGCTATGGAAGGAAAGATCATCTCCACTTGCATTGCATAATGCCCATTTTCTGAGTTACCTTTCAAATGTTTTGGTGGATTTCCAAGGCTATATCCAAAGCTGTCAAGCCACACAGCTTCAGGAGTCAACATTCATGTAGCCTGCAGTGCAATCATTGTTCCTAGAGATGTGTTGAGCAGAGGCCTGAGCTGCTTCCACAGCACTTTACCCAGCTCTTCAGGTAGAAAGGGACTTTCATGACAATATAGAACTTTCAGAGATATTACCTCATATAAATCTTTTAATCATTTAGACTAGATGAGAAATAAAATTACTTAGCAAGATCACCTAACTTATTAGCTAAAACTCAGATCTCCTGCTCTTTTCATCAGAACACACTGCCCTGAGTGTGCAGGAGTTCAGACTACTGATATGGATCAGAGCAAGCCTCACTGCATGTACTTGAATCTGACTATGATTAACTGTGTGCCCTAATCCTTTGCACTAAGCACCAAAACCTTCCCCACTTTTGTGACCACTACAGTTTGGCTGCCTTCTTATAAACTCACTGGCAAGAGGAATGCCATACAGATGAAGTGGAAATGCTCACATTTCAGCAAAAGACATGACAGGAAAATCAATTACATTTGTTAAATTCCATTAAATGGTACAGAGGCATAGAAAAATGAACTTCCCAGAGGATGACATATCCAGGTGAATCTAGACACATGAGTAAATGTCAAATAAGGCAAGAATAGTGGAGGATATAGAATAAGGGACAGGACATCGATATACCAGGTAGAGAGATACACATGTTCAAAGACAGAGAGAAATGGGATATCATAATGTTTTCAGAAACTATACCTTGTGCCAATTGAAGCGAAAGAGGGTATGTAGGAGATTAAGAATAATAAAGATAAGTAGAAATTATATAATGAAACAAAAGTCTTCAAAATTAAGTGCTTTAATTTAGTCTACAAAGATGAGGAGCCACTCAAAATTTACAAAAGAAGTAACACAATTAGATTTATCTTTTAGAAAAAAATCATTCTGGCAAAGGTATGGAAGATGGATGGAATAGGGAGCCAATGGAGAAAGGAAAGTCATTTGAAAGCCTACCACAAAAGACTGAGGAGAAATGGGACAATCAGAAATAAGACAAGCATACTAGGAATGGAGGGAATGAGAGTGGGGCTATGAGATATTTAATATGCCAAATGACTAAACTGAGAACCAGTCAGACTTTTGTTTGGGGGGACAGGGAAGGAAAAGAAAAAAAAATAAGGAAATTTCCAAGTTTCTTTTTGAGAGATTAAATGAAAATTAATGTACTTTTAATAAGAACAAAATATAGTAGAAGTAGCAAGCTGGAAGGCAAATATTTTAAAGTTTAATTTTCAAAAAGGCAAAACAATGACTCTCATGTTAATATAAGATAAACACGTTCAAAGATTTTATTCAACTTATAATTAATAAGAATTCCAATATGTTTAAACTGGTCCAAAGACTATTTGAGAAGCTAGTTCTTTTAAAACTACTTAATCTGGGGGCACCTGGGTGGCTCAGTCGGTTAAGCGTCCAGCTTCAGCTCAGGTCATGATCTCACGGTCCGTGGGTTCGAGCCCCGTATCGGGCTCTGTGCTAACAACTAGCTCAGAGCCTGGAGCCTGTCTTCAGATTCTGTGTCTCCCTCTCTTTCTGACCCTCCCCTGCTCACGCTGTCTCTCTCTCTCTAAAAAAATAAAATAAAAATAAAATATTTAAAACTAGCTAATCTGAATTAGCTACAAACTGGTTGATACACAACCAGACCATAAACTCTCATCTTTGAGATTATTGGTTAACTCGAGAAAAATTATTTGCATCTCTAATCAGCATGAATTTTTGAAATAACCTCTGCCCCCACAGAGTAGAGAAGTAGCCAATAAAAAGAAACTCAAAACTAACACTGTACTGAAAGTACATCTGGTAATCTTATTTGTCTATTTTCAAGTCTAGAATAATTTAATATGATAAGATTTCAATAGTTCTGAAATACTAAAATAGAGAAGTCCATAAGGCAGCTAGATATAGGAATTTGAGATTGGACCTTTTTTTTTTTTTTTTTTTTTTTGGAATTCAAGCCTTATTTATAATAGGTGAAGAAAGGCATGAGAAGTAACAATTCACCTAGATAAAGATTGTAGAATCAGAAGTTTAAGAGAAAAAGGAACCCTTAGAAACATAAATATTTAAAAATTGATCAAAGGGTGCCTAAGTGGCTCAGTCATTTAAGCTACTGACTCTTGATTTCAGTTCAGATCATGGTCTCACAGTTGTGGGATCTAGCCCTGAGATGAACTCCATGCTGAGCGTGAAGCCTGCTTAAGATTCTCTCTCTCTCTCTCTCTCTCTCTCTCTCTCTCACTCTCTCTCTCTCTCTCTCTTTCTTTTTCTCTCTCTCTCTCTCCCTCTTTCCCTCCCCCACTCATGAACTTGCACAAGCACACACATTCTTTCTAAAAAAAAAAAAAAAAAAAAAGAAAGAAAAAGAAAAATTGATCCAGCAGAGGATGCTCATAAAGGAGTAGCCATATGGTTTGGAAAAAGAAAGTTTCAGATAGTAGCCGAATGAAGTTTGTTCCAAGAAGGAGGGTGTAGTCTTCAGTAACATACATCATAAAATATCCAGAAAGAAGGAGAATGTAAAGATACCATTGGATTTGCAACCACACAATGATTGATGTCATATTTTTATTTGTGTGACAGGGCTTTAAAGTATGATTGTGAAAAGTGAGTAAGAAATTATGCAAATAAAGTAGGTAAAGAGGTCCAGAGACTAAGGAATGCTTTGTTTTTTTCTAGGATGTGGAGGGTTTAAGCATATATATTTGCTGAAGGAAAAGAATCAATTGGGTGGGAGAGACCCTGGTTCAGGAAGGAAGAGAGAATAATGATGTGGGGTCACTGGTAAAGTGCCTTTGAAAACTTAATTTTAAAAAACAAAAATAAAATCCTTTTGGAGTATTTAGCCACGACCTAGAAATAGATCTTTCTCTGAGATGAGAGGAAAAGAAAAAGGACAGTTACATTGGTCACCTGGAGAAGAAGTCAAGAAATCGCTGCCTATTGGTTTCTCTCTTTTTCTTAAAAGAAAGGGTCATCACTAAACAGTGTAAGACCAGGAATTTGAAGATGATAGTAAAGATTTGAGACTGTCACTATGAAAAGAAAAGAAACATTTATCATAAGAAGCACCTAGTTGAACAGGTGAATAATCTTAGGGTTCAGTTCAAGGTGCATAATTAGACTGTCAGGGATTTAAAATTTTTCTCCAGCAGTGTTCAGCAATCTATATAAACAAATAAGGATAAAAGAACAAATAAGTACAAAAAAATAAGAAGTGAACAACACTTCTAGGAACCTCACTTCATGTTGAGCACAACAGAAAATCTTAGTTACATGAGGATTTCTTTGATGCTGCTGCTGCTGACTTTAAATATGACATAGTAGTGAGAAACATTTCAACAGATGAGATATAAAAGCTTCTACCAACCCCAGTACCCAGGGCTGTCTCAAAAATGCATGATATGTTTCTTTTTATTCCCATTTCAGACTTTTTCCACCACTACAACCATACATGCTCTGATAGCAGTGACTTCATAGAAGAGCCTAATTCCTACCTCTTCTCACAAAAGGTTGTACTGTCCCCAATATCCAGCTCCTGCTCCCTGGCCCTACAAACCCCTGAACTCAGTAGGAGGAAAGCATTGTGGTTCACTGGAAAGAAGACCAGACTGAGAGACTTGGAATCTATGCCCTGATGCCATCATAAACTACATGCACAAAGAAAGACCTGAGGCATGTTACTTCATTTCTCTGTGCATTCATTTCTCTACCATGTGGACATTAGAAAACACAATACAGACAGTGGTAAACTGGACAAAAATTAAATTATCCCCCATGCTTTGATATTCCCTAAGGCAGTTAGAAGATTTAACAGTGGTCGAGTCTGGGAAACAAAGATTGTTACTAGAATACTCTCAAAGGACTCAAAGTAGTGAAGGAGAAATACCACCTTTCAGCTCTGAAATCTTGGTGCACCTGGCAGTAAGTTCCCTCCGAGCCTCTACACATCCTTATGTGTTCCCAATTACATTCCAGAAAATCTTCCACAACACCAAAGTCCTGTTTATTTTCTTGAAGTCTCACCTGAAGAACCTGCTCTTATCCCAAATTTCTCTATCTCTAGATTCATATGTTCATAGGGAAAAAAAGGATAAGTGGTATTCAAGGTTCCCCCTCTTGGTCATCACAAAATGATCACAGTGTTTTCTGTTGGCAGAAAACAAAAAGCCAATAAAAATATTTTTTAAAACCTTGACATTTTTAAAGAGAATTAATAGTTGTGGTTTGTGTTGGAGGGAAAATATTCTGTCAACAAACAGGACTTGAGGACCTACAGTGTTTTCTGAGGCAGTGTGTGGTACAGAGCATTTTAGACTTGTTCCTCCTCCAAGAAAATTCTAGTAGAGCAGAAGCAGCAACACACACACACACACACACACACACACACACACTTTCAGTAATATATTACTCATTTGCCTAATAAATTGCAAGTGAGCAAAGACCAGAAAGGGGAGATTTGAGGAAACGTATAACCATGAGTTCAAAGAAAAAATATATCATACTGGATATAATGGGCCAACAAAAGTTGATTTTGAGAGAACACAGAGCATTGACCAAGTCTGGTTGTTGAACTAGGAGTAAACAAAGGACTAGAGGGTTTAAGAGCTGCAGTGAAGGGTTTTTAGAACATCTGTATTTGCTGATTAGCCTTATCTGATGGAAAAGTAAACTCTCTGGCATCTTTGTGACAATTTGGAGCTAGGAGCCCTGCTGAAGTTAGGCTCCTACTTTTCCACAGAACTTGGGAGAAAGGGACACTATCTTCCTGGACAATTACATTTCAGAGAAATGATACTCAGGTCCTAGAGAAAGACTTTCCTGGGTTGTAAAATTGAAATGAGACTGGGAGAAGATTTATATCTCAAAGGGTCGGAGAAAGGATATACAGTTACAAGCTTTCTAAAGTAAGTGCTCTAAGAAAATGGAGGTCAGGGCCTAGAAACTGTCAAAACTGCAGTCACAGTGAGGGGAATGTTTAGGCCATCTTGGTCATGAGAGAGAACAGAAGGATCTGAGATTACTTTATTTAAAAAGCCTAAGAGACAATATACCTGATGCAGTCTCAATGAAGAAATGGATTGGGGCTGCAGCAAGGGGCCATCTCCACCTTCGGCTTTGCCAGGTTCCCTAAGGGAATTGAGTAACTGAAAGATTCTAGAAAGTGTGGCTGGTGGGAGGTGGGGCTCACCATCTGGGGCAGTGTATGGACAAGATAATCTCCTTAGGTTTGTAACTGATGGATCTACATAGGCAATAACTGAGGGAGGAAAAACCAGTGCATTTGCTTCCTGGTCCCTTCCAAGGCAGATTCCAAAGAACTCAGACAGTAATTGGAATCATCTGGATTGGACTCTATCATTAGCCTGGGGAACAAAGGCTTCCCCTGCTCATCTCTCATATCAATTGTCTCCTACATCCACCTCACTCCATTTCCTCTCATTTTCTACCAAGGACAGCCAACCTCCTCTGCCTGGGTCCCTAGCCATAAACCGTCCTTACAGTGCTGGTGACAAGGATGGGTAAAACAGAGCTCCAGGAGGTTTGCAGCTGGACCACTGCTCACAGTCTCCAAGCCAATTTGCACTTCCTACCTCTCAGGTGTGGGTGAAAGGGGAAGGGTGGGTGACAGAGTGGTTGTTCAGTTTAGAAAAAATGGATTTAAGGGGTGACAGTTTGTGGCTCAGCATGTGCAGTGGGCCTGAGCATAAATCTTAGTAATGCTCTCAGATTCTGGTGTACCCCTCCTTACCAACAGTCCCCATCAGGACAATCTAGCCATTATACCGCAGTGAGCCCAAGAAAGGAGGAGTTATTATTCCCATTTCCACTGGGAAAATTGATGCCTGACAATCTTTGAATGTCACAGCTTGAAAAGACTAGCTTAGTTGTCTGTGAATAAAGAAAGGCTCAGAGAAAGGAAATAAATTTAGCTAAGACCACATGTGGAACAATAGATTATCTAAGAAGAATTAACAAGGAAACAATGGCTTTGAATGACAAACTGGACCAGATGGACTTAGCAGATATATTCAGAATGGCTGCACCAGTTTACATTCCCACCAACAGTGTGGGAGAGTGCCTGTCTCTCCACACCCTCACCAGCATCTATAGTCTCTTGATTTGTTCATTTTAGCCACTCTGACTGGCATGAGGTGGTATCTCAGTGTGGTTTTGATTTGTGTTTCCCTGATGGTGAGTGATGTTGAGCATCGTTTCATGTGCCTGTAGGCCATCTGGATGTCCTCTTTGGAGAAGTGTCTGTTCATGTCTTCTGCCCATTTCTTCACTGGGTTATTTGTTTTGTGGGTGTGAAGTTTGGTGAGTTCCTTGTATATTTTAGATACTAGCCCTTTATCTGATATGTCATTTGCAACTATCTTTTCCCATTCTGTGGG
>NC_043709.1:59352659-59361227 GCF_006229205.1 Suricata suricatta
TCCTACTTTCTCCTCGAGAGTTTTGATGGTTTCCTGTCTCACATTCAAGTCCTTCAGCCATTTTGAGTTAATTTTTGTTTATGGTGTAAGAAAGTGGTCTTGTTTCATTCTTCTGCATGTTGCTGTCCAGTTCTCCCAGCACCACCTGCTAAAGAGGCAGTCTTTTTTCCATCGCATACTCTTTCCTGCTTTGTCAAAAATTAGTTGGTCATACATTTGTGGGCCCAGTTCTGGGTTCTCTATTCTATTCCATTGGTATATGTAAAACACAACATCTTAAAACCTTTGGGATGTAGCAAAGGTGGTCATAAGAAAGAAGTATATAGCAATCATGGCCTTCCTAAGGAAGGAAGAAAGTTCTCAAATACACAACCTAACCTTGCATCTAAAAGAGCTGGGAAAAGAACAGCAAGTAAAGCCCAAAACCAGCAGAAGAAAGGAAATAATAAAGATTAGAGCAGAAATCAATGAAATTGATATTTAAAAAAAAAACAGAACATAAACATCAACAAAACTAGGAGGTGTTTCTTCAAAAGAATTACCAAATTAAACTCCTAGCCAGATTTAACCAAAAGAAAAAGGAAAGCACCCAAATAAATAAAATCATGAATTAAAGAGGAGAGATCACCAAAACCATGACATACAAACAATAAGAGAATATTACAAGCAATTATATGACAACAAATTGGGGAATCTGAAAGAGACGGATAAATCCTTAGAAACATATACACTACAAAAACTGAAACAGGGAAAAATAGAAAATTTGAATAGACCATAACTAGCAAAGAAATTCTATCAGTAATCAAAATTCTCCCAAAAAACAAGAGTCCAGGGATAATGACTTTTCCAGGGGAATCTGCCAAACATATAAGGCAGAACTAATACCTATTCTTTTGAAAATGTTCCAAACAAAAGAAATGGAAGAAAGCCTTTCAAACCCATTCCATGAGGCCAAATTACCTTGATTCCAAAGCCAGACAAACCTCACTATAAAAGATAATTAAAGACCAATTTCCCCAAAGAACATGGATGCAACAATTCTCAACAAATTATTAGCAAATTGAATCCAACAATACATTAAAAGAAATATTCATCACAATCAAGTGGGGTTTATTCTTGAGCTGAAGGGTGATTCAATATCTGTAAATCAATCAGTGTGATACAGCACTTTAATAAGACAAAAAATAAGAACCACATGATCTTCTCAATTGATGCAGAAAAAGCATCTGATAAAATAAAGCATCTTTTCTTGATAAAAACACTCAAGAAAATATGGGTAGAAGGAAAATACCTTACCATCATAAAGGCCATATATGAAAGGCCCACAGCTAATATCATCCTCAATGGGGAAAAACTGAAAGCTTTCCCCCTACGACAGAAATATGACAGGGATGTCTACTCTCACCACTATTGTTCAACATAGTACTACAAGTCCTAGCCTCAGCAATAAGGTAACAAAATGAAATAAAAAGCATCAAAATTGGCAAAGAGGTCAAACTTTCACTCTTCATAGACAACATGACACTCTACATGTAAAACTCAAAAAACGCAACCAAAAAAACCTGCTAGAACTAATACATCAACAAAATCACAGGATATGAAATCAATGTATGGAAATCAGTTGCATTTTTCTACACTAATAATGAGGCAACAAAAAGAGAAATCAAGGAGGGGCTCCTGGTGGCTCAGTCAGGTAAGCATCAGACTCGATTTCAGCTCAGGTCATGATCTTATAGCTTATGAGTTCAAGCTCCACGTCAGGCTTTGCACTGATAGTGTGGAGCCTGCTGGGATTCTTTCTCCTTCTCTCTCTGCCCCTGCCTCACTCTCTCTCTCTCTCTCTCTCTCAAAATAAATAAATAAACTTTAAAAACCAAGAGAGGGGTGCACTTGGGTGTCTCAGTTGGTTAAGCATCTGACTTTGGCCCAAGTTATGATCTTGCAGTATGTAAGTTCAAGCCCCACATCAGACTCTGTGCGGACAGCTCAGAGCCTGGACCCTGCTTCAGGTTCTGTGTCTCCCTCTCTCTCTTCCTTTCCCCCAGTCACACTCTGTCTCTGTCTCTCTTTCAAAAATTAATAAACATTAAAAAAGAGAGAGAAATCAAGGGATCAATCTTATTTACAATTGCACTAAAAATCCTAAGGTACCTAGGAATAAACCTAACCAAAGAGGTAAAAGATCTGTAAACTGAAAACTATAATAGGTTTGTCAAAGAAATTAAAGAAAACACAAAGAAATGGAAAAACATTCCATGCTCATGGATTGGTAGAATTAATAATGTTAAAACATCTATACTACCCAAAGCAAATTACATTTTCAATGCAATCCCTATCAAAATAGCACAAGCATTCTTCACAGAGCTAGAACAAACAATTCTAAAGTTGTATGGAACCACAAAAGACCCTGAGTAGCCAAAGTAAAATAAAAAAGAAAACCAAAGTTGGAAGGATCACAATTCCAGACTTCAAGCAGTATTACAAATCTATAGTCATCAAGACAGTATGGTACTGGCACAAAAACAGGCATATAGATCAATGAAATAGAATAGAGAACCCAGAATTGGACCCACAAATGTGTGGCCAACTAATCTTCAACAAAGTAGGAAAGAATATCTAATGGAAAAAAGATAGTCTCTTTGCAAATGGTGTTGGGAAAATTGGACCCCAACATGCAGAAGAATGCACCTGGACCACTTTCTTATATCATACATAAAGATAAATTCAAAATGGATGAAAGACCTAAATGTAAGACAGGAAACCACCAAAAGCCTAGAGAAGAAAACAGGCAACAACCTCTTAGACCTCGGCCAAAGCAACTTCTTACTTGACATGTCTCTGGAAGCCAGAAAAACAAAAGCAAACGCGAACTATTGAGATCTCATCAAGATAAAAAGCTTCTGTACAACAAAGGAAACAATCAACAAAACTAAAAGTCAATCGACAGAGTGGAGAAGATATTGAATAAAGGGTTATTTAATTATTTATTTAATAATACGTTATTAATGACATATTGAATAAAGGGTTAGTACCCAAATCTATAAAAGAACTTATCAAACTCAACACCCAAAAAACAAATTATCCAGTTAGGAAATGGGCAAAAGCCATGAATAGATACTTTCCAAAGAAGACATCCAGATGGCTAACAGACACATAAAAAAATGTTCAACATGGCATCATAATCAGGGAAATACAAATCAAAACCTCAATGGGATACCATCTCATACCTTTCAGAATGGCTATACAAAGCAGGAAACAATAGATGTTGGTGAGGGTGTGGAGAAACAGGAAGACTCTTCCATTGTTGGTGGGAATGCAAACTGGTGCAGCTGCTCTGGAAAGCAGTGTGGAAGTTCCTCACAAATTAAAAATAGAATTACCTACCACCCAGCAATAACACTACTAGGAATTTGTCCAAAATACACAGAAGTGCTGATTCATTGGGGTACATGTACCTTAATGTTTATAAAAACGCTTTCAACAATAGCCAAATTATGGAAAAACCTCAAATGTCAATCAGCTGATGAATGGATAAAGAAGATACAGTTAATATATACAATGGAATACTATTTGGTAATGAGAAAGAATGAAACCTTGCCATTTGCAAGTCAGTCAGAAAAGACAGATATCATATGTTTTAACTCATATGTGGAATTTGAGAAACTTAACAGAAGACCATGGGGCAGGGAAGGGGAAAAAATAGTGCCAAACAGAGAGGGAGGCAAACCATAAGAGACTCTTAAATACAGAGAACAAACGATGGGTTAATGGGGGCTGAAGGGAGAGTGTAAAATGAGAGATAAGGATTGAGCAGGGCACTTGTTGGGATAAACACTGGGTGTTGTATGTAAGCGATGAATCATGGGAATCTACCCCCAAAACCAAGAGTGTATACACTGTAAGTTAGCTAACTTGATAATAAATTATATTTAAAAAATACAAAAGCTGATAGGTAAGTAAAACCATCTTGAGAAATAACAAAGCTGGAAAATCACACCACCTCATTTATAAACGTTTATGGCTACAGTAATCAAATTACTAGATATTGACTTCAAGAAAGAGAAGAGGTCCATGAGGCAGAACAGAGAATCTAAATATACACCCACACCTATACAATTAATTCATTTTTCACAAAAACGCTAAGACTATTTAATAGAGGAAAGTCTTTCAAAAAAGCATGCTGGAAAAAAAATACAACTACATGTGACACAAAAGAAATAAACCATGATTCATACATCATATCATACAAAGAAAGAAAAGACTTGGTCATAAAATCTAATGATATAAATCATCCAGAAAGGGACCTAAAACTATATCTTTTTCAATTTAGAGGATGCTAATATTTCTTAGACAGAAAACAAAAAAATCCCTAACAGGAAAAGAAAATTTAAAAAACTATATTTTATCTAAAGACATGATGTTTCATTTACCATCTCTGTTCCTTGAATAGTACTTCATCGCAGCAGTAAGGTTGTAACCTGAGAAGAAATATATTTCCGTGGACCAAATCGACGAAGAATTGTTTTTTCAAAACTTTCATTGCATATCCAGGATTGTCCCTTTACAATACAGGCAAATGCCAAAGAAGAATAGGTGCCCAGCTAACACCAGTACTTACACCCAGTTACGGAATCCTGAAGCTACCAGGAGAGGTTTGGTGTGATCTACTTGCCCATATCAACTAACTTCACCTACAGCTATTATTAAGCCAAACCTTTCTTATAAATCATCTTATAACATCATTTCCCTTTGTTGAATTCAAGGGGAATGTGTCCTCACCAGCTCACAGGGCCTGACCTGAGCTTCTGCAGGCATCTCCTTTCAGGACCCAGGTATATGGAGAAAGCTATGTAAGCATTTCAATCCTTTTCTTAGCCAACATTTTTGTTCGTTTCATATCCTCACAATTTCAATTCCTGTACTAAATTCACAAAGACATTTCCTTATCTGAGTGCATCATATACATAGCTTTTTTTCTTAGTTGCCTGGAGCCAATTTGCCTCTCAATACATGCAACTCTTTGCTACAGCCCAACAGACTATAGTATCTAAATACTTCTCTACAACAGGAGCCTAACACTTTGTCCATAGCTAAATGAAGAGCTTTGAACTCTACTCACTGAGCCAACATAACCTTGCTCTCTTTCATCAAAGTTGTGGAATCAACAGAGCCTGCTGAAAATTGACTTCCAGGGACACATAGGTGGTTCAGTTGGCTATGTGTCAGGCTCTTAATTTCAGCTCAGGTCATGATCTCACCAAGTATGAGTTCAATCCCCACATCGGGCTCTATGCTGTCAGCACAGAGCTTACTTGAGATTCTCTCTCTCTCTCTCTTTCTCTCTCTCTCTCTTTCTCTGTCAGATTAATAAACTTAAACAGTTTTTAAAAAATAACAACCAAATGACTTCCAAAGAGCAACATAGGCCTCAACTCAAGAACTCCCATTACTAGTCCTTCCATTCTTCATGTCTAGGACCACTTAGGAATAAGGTCAGGGATGTCCTTGCAATTCTATTTTTTGCAAACAAGTAGCAACACAACCTGTTAGTTTTGTGTGGGACTTTCCCTGAATTTCTTTTGCTAGAATTCAGAAGAAATTTAAAATAAATTTCCACTCTATGAGTAAACTCTCCTGAGCTTCCCATACATATTCAACTGTACATATGGCATCACGCAGGACACCACAAGAAGTCCAAGGTATTTGTGTCCTCAGAATCACCTAGCACTCATCAGTGTAAAGGCTTGTTTTATCAAACACCACTGACAAGCTAGCAACTATCTTTCAAATAGTCTGGGAGAAGGATATACTTCAAGTAGTTTTCAAATACAAAACCCAAGACAACTTTGCAAAGAAATCCTACTTGGTTTCAGCCAAAAATTCCAGATTCCAGCATATGGGTGATGGCAGAAACCTATATCATATAGTCACATCCTATGGGCTTCATAGGGATTGCCTGAGGCCAACTCTCAGTCAGTCTACTAACAATTTTGGCTCAGGGTCCACTGAAATTCAGATATCTTTCTGCTGACCTTGTGAGAAGAGGCTAATAGGATTGTTACATGAGGAGTATGATTTTGCCAAAATCAATACACTCCTAAGAGTCTTTGACCTTACTTCTTAGCATGATCTGAAAAATATGACAACATGTTGCAGAGTTTGGCAATATCCTGTTGCTCCAACTGACATAGTTCTCAGGAATTTAGCAGATGCAACATGGCTTGGAATATTAGCTGGCAATTTCAACTGCCTTCCAATTATTCTATGGATACTAAAGGTTTTCATTCTTTGTAGTCTATTCCTCTGATGAAGGAATATTCACAGTATGTGCTAATTTGCCCCTAATGCTCATTAATTTGAAATCTCACCTAACTAAATTATGATAATTTCTAATATATTCAAATATTGCTATAGACATATGGTAAACATACACTGAGATCTACTGTATGAAAATTCTGTAGTGCAAGGGTGACTCAAACTACTATGGAAAATAAGGTGTTAGCTAACTTTATTAATGTCTATCCATCCCACTTGGCCTATTGCATTTCCCAGATAGTCTTGATCACATCAAGTCCTGCTCAAACAATTAAATATACCTATTTAATCTTCAATAGTCTCCTGTAAAGATTATCCACTGGCATACCAGAATTGCTTTTAAAAAGTAAAACAGATTTAGTGTGAATCAAATTCTAAACGCAATCATTTCCTTTTCAGAGTATTGACTTGTTTTTCTTCTTGAAAGGAGCACTGCTTAGCATACTGCTGGTAAGAACTAGGGCAAGTTTAAAGAATCCTATTTAGCAAGTGTGCGAAACCTGGGCAGATGTCCACAGTTGAAATGATGAAGACAACTTGACTAGTTCATATGTAATATCCATCCCACTTATGCATTCAGGTATTGAAGCCTGAGAGCCAGAAACCACCAGGAGCAGGCGTAGCTGAGAAGCTTGTGGTCATTATCACTGCAATGGGGGACAGAATACACCAAAGGGAATTGCAGAGAGGTATCTCAGTTCAAGGGTGTTAGAGAAGAGCTATATAGGATTTGGGCTGGTATTAGGTGGTTTGGAAGAGGTTGTAGGGAAGCAGGCTTTCTGCGCTGGACTGGATGCTGCCAGGGAGCATGAGTATGCTATGATTGGTTATCTTAAGAAACATTTTCTATAAGGAGAAGAGAAGAATAATGTAAAACCATGATAAGAAATAAAGTAGCTGCCACGCATTAACTAGGAAAACAGGATATGTGTTACTGTAGGTTTATTACTTTTGTCTGTACTGAAACATACCTGGGAAGTGATCTGTTTTTGACAGAGACAGAGAGTGACAGAGTAGGGACAGCGGGGCAGAGAGAGAAGGAGAGAATCTTAGACAGGCTCCACCATTAGTGCTGGATGGTGGGAGGGCTATGCAGGCTCCATCTTGTGACCCTGAGATCATGAACTGAGCCAAAATCAAGAGTCAGACACTTAACCAACTGAGCCACCCAGGTGCCCTACTATAAAATAATCTTAATTTTTGACACCCTTCATCATAGCCACTGAGTGCCCTTGTCTGCTGTTGGACTGTTATGACTTTTTATGTCCAACAGAAGTACATCATGTACTGGCTGTCAGCCAATGTTAGCCCCTAACAACTCCAAATCTGGTGCAACTAGGCCAATTCTCACATGGCAGGGCTGCTTTCCTCCTACTCACCTGCTACGTCATTTCAGGTAAGAAAAGAATTATGACTCAGTTAATAGTAAAGATTGATGGAACTCAGTGGACTCTAGTGCCTAGTAAATGTCAGTTAATGCATTCATGTTACAGAAACCTCTAGTCTCTAGTGATGCACCAAAGAAGTGTTCTTTATGTGTAAAAATTGGGTAGATGTATACAAAGTCCATTTCATAATGATGCAGGAAGGACTAAATAAAATTCAAAGTATTTGTTGCGAGGACTGATGAAAGCATTGAACAACCACTTCCCAACTACTTAAAGATCTACTATTTTTGATATTGCTCAATGTTAATTTTATTTGAAAGCAGACAAAGTGATTAAAGATAGGAGAGACATGATAGGCACGGTATGTAGTTGGAGTAAATCAAATGAAAGAACATTCCGGCTGAGCCCAGCAGGATCAAATGCAGGACACCCAGGATACTTCCATTTCAGGAACGGAGAATATGAAAATGATCCTTAAGCCAATTCAAAAGACCTGCAAAAGAATAAAATATATTGTCAAGAGGATTTCAAAAGGGTTAAAGAATGTGGCTTCATTTTGGGAATCTGCAAGGAGACTAACAAATTTCAAATGCCACTGACTTTCATGGAGTCAAAGAGACATGACGTGCTCATCCCCAGTGAAGTGGGGTTTAGAGGCCTGGATGGGAGCCTAGATGAGCTGGAAATTTAGAGAGCACAAGAAGTAGGCCTACACATATGATTCAAGAGAGCAATCCTGCCACCTTCTCACATGGGATGTATACTCATGTTCTCCTCCATGCACTGCCCACTAGTCACTCTCATGCAAGGTGCCAACCAATGGCCCCAACACTGAAAGACTATCAAGCAATATTTGAAAAAGTTT
>NC_043709.1:59361327-59375982 GCF_006229205.1 Suricata suricatta
GCTGTGAAATTAGGTGATTAACTAGTTGTTACTTAACCTTCTAATTTCTGTATAAGTCTAATTACATGAAACAGAAGTTGGTGTTTTGATTTTTTACTTTGCTTTTCTGTTTTGAGTGTCATTGCAACTACTGTATTGTAAAGGATGGAAAATAATTGCATATGTTAAAAAATATGAAACTTTATAAAGTAAAAAAAATTAAAAAAATAAAAAAAAGAACAATATAATGTCATCTAGAATTTAAAAAAAAAAAGAAAAGAAAAGGTTTCCTCAAGACATTGATTATTTAAGTACACATCCAACTTCTCCCATCTGTTCAGGGGAAAGTCTTTCACTGCAACTTTTCCATTTCTTCATCTTTACAGTGTTTCCTTGGTAGAATGATTCAGATTTCAACTACATTTCATTGTGAATTTTTTAAAAAATTTATTTCATGAACACCTGGCTGACTCAGTCAGTTTAAGCATCCAAATTCAGCTCAGGTCATGATCTCATGGCTCGTGGGTTCATGCACCATGTGCTCTCTACTGACAGCTCAGAGCATGGAGCTTTCTTTGGAATCTGTGTCTACCTCTCTTTCTACCCCTTCCCCATTCTCTCTGTCTCTCTTTCTTTCTCTCTGTCTCTCTGTCTCTCTCTCTCTCTCTCAAAAATAAATAAATAAACATTTTAAAAATAAAAAAAGCTTATTTATTTATTTTGAGAGAGAAGGAGAGTAGGATTGGGGCAGAAAGAGAGAGAATTGTTGAGATTGTGACCTAAGCCACAATCAAAAGCCCATTGCTTAACATAATGTGCCTCCCAAGCACCCTGTATGTGATTTTTATATCACAATACTTTGCACATGTTCACAGGCAATAAATATCATAGTCAATGATACATGAAAGTAGGAGGGGAAAGATGAACAAAGAATAGGAAGATTGTACTATCTTGGTCCTCAAGGGATTTCCAAATAACCAGAAATAACCTGAATAATGCTGAAAAGTGTCTCCATTAAGGAGACTTCATTTTAAAGTTGTTGTCTACATTTAGACAAGTCTTTCAGAGAAACAAACACTGGAGCATCTGGGTGGCTCAGAGCTTAGGTGTTCAACTCAGCTCAAGTCATGATCTCACAGTTCGTGAGTTTGAGCCCCACATTGGGCTCTACACTGATAGTATGGAGCCTGCAGGGATTCTGTCTCTTCTCTCTCTCTCTCTCTCTCTCTGTCTCTCTCTCTCTCTCTGTCTCTCTCTCCCCTCTTCCTCCTCCTTCTCCAACACTTGCATTTCTCTTTCTCTCTCACTCAAAATAAATAAGCTTTATAAGAAATTTAAAATAAAATAAATAAATACCTTTCTATAAAAAACAGTCACCCGGCCCCCTCTCTTCCCAATGATATTTCTACTAAAGATGAATTTCCCTATTAAAACCAACATTTCAAAAAATGCAAGTAATAATAGTGAACAAGAAGCAAGAACCTCATGGCTCCTCTGAGATCTATCTGCTGATTTGATTTATAAAACCAGAAACCATTAGAGAATTAAAAAAAAAAACCCAGCTCTTTCATGGTTTCTCCTTCCTGATTACACAATAGAATCTCAAAAGATTGTAGGGAACCAGGGAATCCAGGAGCCCTGAAAAGGAAGCACACAGATGAGTGGCTTACTTGATTTAGTGGTGGTTTGAGGAGCACGAGTCGTGGTGGTAGGAGCTGCAGTGGTGGTAGGAGCTGCAGTGGTGGTAGGAGCTGCAGTGGTGGTAGGGGCTGCAGTGGTGGCAGCAGCAGTAGTGGCAGCAGCAGAGGAGGCAGCTGAAATTAGAAGGAAAAGATCCAGCGGCTCCTTGGTGGTTCAGTGGTTTAAGCATCTCTTGATTTCGGCCCAGGTCATTATCTCAAGGTTTGTGAATTTGAAACTCACCTTGAACTCTGCACTGACAGTGCACAGACTCAGGATTATCTCTCTCTCCTCTCTCTCTTTCCCTCCCCTGCTCATGCTTCCTCTCTCTCCCACTCTAAATAAATAAACTTAAAAAAAAAAAAAAACTTAAAGATCCAGCTGAGACTCTTGACTCTTCTCCAGGAATAGCATTTGTCCCACCTGAGCTTGGAGGTACATTCATCGTTCTGAATTCAGTTCTACAATTATCAATAGTTTGTCCTATTTCTAGCCTGGCAACCCACTTCCCCCATATTCATTCTTCCTAGCTATGCCCTTGTTGGGACAGAAAGAATTTGGTGTTTACCTACAAGGACCATTAGATTAAAAGACAACCAGATACTTTCACCTAGGGGTGAGCACAAAATACCAAATCCATATGTGTTCCTAGTCACAGGGATCATGGCAAAGAGGCAAAAGGGAATCCCTAGTGAGCTGACTTTCTGGTGCTCTTCCATGGGCTAACTTGATCTGATTAGTTTCCACTGCAGCATGAATCAGTGTGTGTAGTGGAGTAAATGGTACAGGAAAAAAACACAAGAAGATCATGCATCTCAGATTAGAACAATAGTATCTCCTTTCTTTGAATGAATAATCACATTAGTCTTAACTTTTGTTCAGATTGGACTCCATCTAGTAGAGAAGTAACTAGGAAAGCCATATTAGACATAAAGGGAGACATTGGTACTATTCCGGCTATATTAAATGTAAGCAAATGCCACCCAAATGCCCCAGTTCAAAGGAAATGTGAGTTTTGGTGACAATCATCACTCTCCACACCTTACACCAGAGCTCCTGACAAATAGCCAGTCAGACCCCATATTTTTTAGTTATACCTACCCCAACAAGTAGATAGCTCACCCTCCATCATACTTCTGCCATACTGTCTTAGTCCTCAATCATGAGACAGGATGTTTTTTCAATTGGCTCTGGCTTTGCAGGTAGGACGTATGCCACAGTGTGTGAAGTCTGACCACAGTCTATGCCCTTATTACCAAAGGAAATAGTCCTTCCCCAACTGAGAAGAGCAGAAAGGGAAGTCATCCCAATATGTTCATGAGTACAACACACATGGCATAGGACATAGAGGATATTGTGTAAGAAGCCCAAGAAGCCAAAAAAAGCCATAGAGGCTTTTTTTGCACAACCTTGAGTTTCAGATCTGAGAAAAAACTCACATCAGCATGGCAATAATGCATATGTGCATTATAAAGAATGCAGCATAAGGCCATTCTTCTACTTCACCCTAGGATCCTCAATCTCCATTCCACACTCACATAGAAGCCTACTGCTCTCATTTCTACATCACCTTCAGTAATTACATTGTCTTTCTTCGTCCTGAAACTAATTAATCTCACCTCTACACACTGGTCATATATTCAGCCCATTAAGTTATGGTCATCAGGAGGAACTTACATGGAACTCCTCAAATTCCCAGACCACAAATTCTAACCAACTTCCCTAGTCTTTTCTCCCAGAGAACAATTAATAATTAATCTACAGTTTGTATTGGTCATTTTCAGAAATTTTATATTCTCTAAAAATGCATAAGAAATACCAGATTTTCTACGGTCATGATGAACTTTACAAGCAAGAATGTGGCTTTCCCAGACAGCTCCCTGGAACTCTACATTCTGTCATCCATGGCTGCTTGACACAGACAGGGTTGGAAAACTGTCATAACAGGAAGGACATGAAGTGCAAACACAAACTTACCAGTAGGGCTACCAGTTGTCTCTATAAAGGAAAAAGAAAAGAAAAGTAGGTGTAAGTGAAACACTAGCCTAAGGCATAGAGGGAAGAGAAATTATGGACAATATTGCAGGCTTCCTAACTAAAGAACTTTAGCCTTTTCTACTTGTGCCGAGGGCAAAAAGATGCATAGACAATATAAAATCAACAAAAGCCCCACAAAACACATAATACTTCACCATTTTTTACTCTCCCAAAATAGCACTCTGATTGCATTCTTTTCTTTATGTTTTAAATTATATTCTTGAATATGTTTTCATGACACTCACGATGACATTGAGCTCCAAGGTTAAAACTGAGCAAAGAATTGACTGAATTGGCAAAACCTACAGAGAGACTCCATTCTAACTTGAGTGGTCAGTCAAAATAAGGATTGAACAGAGGTAAGGGAGTGGAGAACATGGGGGCCTCCATTCTAAGTTCCTCTAAACCCACAATCACACCAGGCTTAGGTATATCAGTACTTAATGTATTCTTGCCCCAGTCCTTCATTTCTGGTGAAAATCTTTACTTACGGGCTGAGACCAAGAAGGTGGAAACTGCCACCAGTACCAGAAATGCCAAGAGCTTCATGCTGGTGAACTGATTAGCAGGGAGCACAGATAAGAAAGCGTGGAGCTCATGAAAAGGTAGGGCTCTGCCTCCAGCATTCTACATCCTGACATTATATAGGCAGAGGGCACCAATCAGGAGCTGCCAGATCAGTATCCAGGATATTTAATGCCAAGAATTTTCAGTATTCAGAGAAACCACTGGAAGAGTCAACAGCACAGCCAGAGGCCCTTTGGAAAGGTCACTTTAGTCCCTTGATTATGACACAGGTTTCAGGTCAAAAGTTTCCAATGGTAGACATTTTCCAGAAAGAACTCTGCTCCCAGGCTTCCTCTCACCTAATAGGATTGAGTGCCTCTATGATTACCAGCTATCCTGACAAGCCAGAGGAGTCCTACATCCAGCCTGCAGGATCACTCACCCCACAGTGCTTCTTTCATACACATTAAATGTTGGACGCCTACAGTTTGGTCAGCCCTAGGATCCCTCAAAGGGTAATAATCAAGGTATGGAAACCTACTCTCAGATCCATCCACCTAGGTCAGGCTGTACCTTCCTCCACAAATGTTTTCACTCATGTACATGCAGATAATGTCATCTGACACATACAGTGAGCCAACACTGATATGATCTCTCTGGTTTTAAGCATTTCTTGTGGAAAAAATCCAAAGTCAAAAAGAGATAAAATAGGAAATGAAACTAACATTGGCTAATTAATATAGCCATTGAATCCATGTACCTGTTCACAAGCCCTTTCTTTCAAAATAAACAAACTTTAAAAATACATAAATCAGATAGATATTTTCAAAATGCTTTTGTAAAACTTAATATGAAATAAAAAGTACACAGCAGCACATTTCTACTATCTCTTCCAACAATAACTGTATCTGGATTTAACTCTATCTCATAGGTCTGAAACAGTATTTATTATGTATATTTCTATTTCCTGATTACCATACACTTTAGCATACTCTGTATTACTTATTGATCACTTGAATATTATCTTTCAGGATTTGCTTAGTCCAGTCTTTTACTCTACTGGGTTTTGTGTTCTTCTCATTCAAAGACTTATACCACATGAGTAATATTAAATTTTTATCTTTCCTAAAATCACTGTTCTTAACTTACCACATGTTTTAATTTTATTCACAGTATACTTTGAGATGCTTTAAATTCACATAGTACTATCATCTTTATTATAACTTTTATATGAAACAATTTGAGAACATGTAATGGGGTCATCTTAAATTTGGGACACCTTAGTGTTCCTGCATGCAGAGGCCACATCTCTCTAATCTCCAGAATGCCCAATGATCACAAACCTGGTTTCCCAGTCCCCCAGGCACACTCTACTTTGGAGCATATTAGAAAATGAGACAGTCCATAAGATGAAACCAGAAAAGCAACTTCAGCCTGAAGACAAGCCCTAGAGGAAAGCATCAAGGACTCAGTCTGAAACTAGACCTCTCACCCCTTAAACTACACTCACAAGGTGGAAGTCTCTGTGGCAGTCATGGGCTGCAATGGGAAAAAATGCATAACTGAGTCTCAACAAACAAAAGTTAACAAGGCACAGACTGATCAGTGCTGGAAAGAAGTCCCAGGATGATGGAGACCCAGTAGAATTTGGTCTTTGGACCAAAGGTAAGGTGTTGGCCTATTCTGCTTCAAGGGGCTGAGAGACACACAGAGTACACAGCGACTCTCCAGCATTAAAATCTGAATGTGTAACTAAGCACCATATACAGACACAGCATGTTTCACTTTTGCAATCCATGTGACTTCTATCCTACACTATTAACATTCAATAACAACTTTCAATATGGCCTCTTCAGGGAAGTCTATGATGGCTTCAAACTAACTAACTACCCCTCAACTTATAGTCAGATAACTTGATTCTATTCCCATCATAATATTTATTGCTACCTGACATTTTCTTTTCCCTTTGTTTATTTGTTCTTTGCTGGTTTTCTGCCTCCTCTCTCAATAAATATTATCTAAGGGAACAAAGGTTTCTTTGTTCAACACTACTCCATAGGACTTCAAAGAACGCTGAGCACTTAGTAAGCTCCTGAGTGATGTGAGTTAAGAATGCATCGATGAATGCAATAGACATTCCCAGAATAAGCATAAATAAAACACAGAGGGCTTTTCTTCACATATCAGGGTGGAATATACTCTGAAAAGTAAAGACAGTGGATGAGGATAACACCTTGGAAATCAGAACCTTAAGCAATGCAAGTGAGTTAGGATCTAAAATTGACAAGGAAGAGTTAGGGAGGTAGGAATCCCATAAACAAAATTAACCAAGAGAGAATTCTAGTGATGTTTAGCTACAAAGATACTTTATTACCTTCAATCTCCATAATCCAAGAAATCTGGATATACGCAGAGTTATACAAAGAACAACAAACCTACAAAGGAAGACACGAGTTCCACACACACAAGTGAAACCTAGTCCTTACTAAGGTGTACCTCAACACCTCAAAAGTACTTTATTGTAATGTAAATCTAGGTAAATTCTTTCTCAGAATTTCCATGTGTCTTTGTTCATTATTTTGCTGTCAGTAAAGGACTCTGCTAAGCACGAATTCTCCCCACCATTGGCTTTTCCTAATCAATGAAAGGAACTTCCACATCTTCCCTTATTCCTCCTTCATTTTCCAATCCAGGTTCGTCCCACTCACTGTTTTCTATCAGTGCCTACCATTGCCCTATGGTCTTCCCTCCAAGTTTGAATGGCTGCTCTGTGTTGCAAAATCCAGAGCAAACCAGAGAATTCTCTCCTATGATGCTAAACATTCAAAAGTGATATTTCACAAATTTATCACTTTATTGTTATCTCTTTCTAAGAATACTTCATTGTTACTCCTGTCTTTATTGTATTTTCCATTCTTTCCATTTTCTGAAGCTCTTCCCATTTCTGTCTACACTTTTTTTTCATTTGAGTGTCTTTGTCCTATCCCATCAACCCATGGCTCCCATCTTACTTTGACCCCATCCAAACTTCATTACCAAATTGCCCTTATTTTACTTAAATGTTACTGGCTGTGCAACATTCTTTTTGTTGTTGTTGTTGTTGTTGTTGTTGTTATTAAGTTTATTTTCAAATTGGTTTCCATATAACACCCCGTGCTCTTCCCCACAAGTGCCCCCCTCCATCACCACCACCTCCCTTGCCCCTCACCCACCCACTGCAACTCTTGGTTCATTTTCAGTATTCAATGGTCTCTCAGGTTTTGCATCCCTCTCTCTCTCCAACTCTCTTTCCCCCTTCCCCTCCCCATGGTCCTCCGTTAGGTTTCTTCTGTTAGACCTATGAGTACAAACATATGGTATCTGTCCTTCTAGGGACACTGCTAGGGTTTTATCCAAGGGATACAGAAGTGCTGACACATAGGGGCACATGTACCCCAATATTCATAGCAGCACTGTCAACAATAGCCAGATCATGGAAAGAGCCTAAATGTCTATCACCTGATGAATGGATCAAGAAGATGTGCAACATTCTAAGCATCTGAAATGTTCTTCCTGGAAATCTGAAAACAATGACCATTTAAGAGTGCCCTACCTGACATCCTAGGGAAACCCCTTTCTGAATACCATGATAGGTACACCCTAGAACACTTAAAGGAGCCTCCTTTTTTTACCTCCTCACCTCCCTCAAAACTCAAACTTACTTCTTCAATGTTTGATCATCTCACTACCTTCCTGGACATCTGACAACACTCATTTTCCTAGAGTCTCCTTCCTGATACCATAGAGCAGTATTATTCTAAATATGGTGCCAAGCTGACCTTCAAATACCATCAAGCCTCCTTCCTGCTCACCTGTCTCTACCCTAACATTTACATTCTCAAGCTTGGATCATCACAATTGCTAGATGTTGACTTTGCACACTGGCAACTATTTGTTCAAAAACCTGCTCAAGTTTCCTGGACATTTTGATAATTTTTATCTGGCATTACTGTGCATCTATGTGGCACCATTGTCCAAAAAACAATTTATAGCCTTTGATGAGAAGAGCAGATTCTGGGGTGATATCAATTCATACCAAAACTCAAGGATGCATCTTTCAACAAGAAGTGTGTACAGCAACAAGCCTTAACTCTAGACTAATTTCATTGTGTTTGTAGACAACAGATAGACTTTGGAATCCAAATCAGTTAGCCCCATAAGAGATCATCATTTACTCTGAATGGGACACACTATCACCTACACAGTACTTTGGTGGGGAATGCATAACCTGTATCTAATTATGAAGAATGATTTTTTAAAACCACATTGAGGAAATTCTTACTTTTTTCCAGTCCTTTTGTTTCCATAGGAAATTCTTACTTTTAAAAAATGGGAATAAAGATATATTCTTCAAATTATTAATGTAAAAAAAATTTTTAAGTCAGAAAAAATGTCCGTTATAAAGGAGACTAAGTTACCAGTTAATTAAATGAAACAGGTCATCTTAGATTGGATCATTTACTAGAGGAATACAAGGGATCTTAGTGGGTCAAATACTGATATTGGATACACTTTTTTGAAGAGGTAAAATATTGCATCAATGTTGAAGTTATTAAAATTAAAAACTATATTCCACTCCTATAAGAAAATATTTAGTAGAAATATACACTAAAGTGATTAGTGATACATACACACACATATATGTGTGTACATATATATATATATATATATATATACACACACACATATATATGTATATATATATATATATATATATATATATATATATATATATATACACACATATATATACACCTAATGAACTGTTGAATCTGACTAAGGAGATAAAGCATGTCCACTGTTAACTAACTTAAAACCACCATACTGAGAAGTCCTAGCCGCAAGAAAAGTTCATGTGTAGAGATTATGGGCCACAGTCTTAGCTTAACTGAATCTTAATGTTATCCTGGACCAAGCAAAAGAAATAAGTTTGAAAGAGCCTTTAAATGATTTCAGCCTCTAGCCATTCACATCATCTAAGTGTGGCCCCAGACACTGTGAGAAAAAGAGAAGACATCTCTTTGATGCTTTAGCCAAATACCTCACCTGCAGATTCTTTAATCATACAAATGTGGTTTTTGTATAATATCTTAGTATTTTGCAGTGCATTGTTATGCAGAAATAAATGATCAAATATGGATTTTGGTACTAAAAATTGGATGCTGTGAAAACAAAACCCTAAAACATATCGCATTGCATTTCAGAAAAGGTACAGGGAATAAGAAGTAAGAGATATGAGATGATAATTAGCCAACACCTGACAAGACTGAAGCTTGTTGGTGAGAACTTAAAGGAAACTGAGGAAAATGTTATTGAAAACTGGAACACAGAGAAACTTTGCCACATAGTGGCATGAATACTGGGAAAACTTTTACCTGAAGTAATGTAGAATATGAAAATGTACCTAATGAAGTGTTAAATCTAAGGAAATTTCCAGGCAGAAGGTCAAAGTCATCAGCATTTCTTTTAATTCACCCATCATAAAATATAAATGAAAATAAAACTAAAAAGGAGGCTTTTATAAGATCTTAAAAATCCAAAATAATATAATTGCCTTAACCAACAACAACTGTCAACTAAAGGTTCAAATATTGAAAGCGGTCTCCAGAGATAAAGATGAACACTGTTTATATTATCACTGTGCTAGAGATTCAAAGAGGGCAATCAGGCAAGAAATGAAATGAAGAGAAAAGAAATAGAAAGAAAATATGAAACTATAGTTAATTATTTACAAGTGGCATAATTCTGTTCATAGAACAACTAAAGAAATTATAGAAAAACAATGAGAACTAAAAATAAACTATAGCCATTTCCAAGATATCAGGTGAATATACTATTGTCAATTATATTTTTATATACCAGAAAAAAATTAGAATTTTTAATGATACTATTTAGAGCAGTGATATAACCAAGCAATTAGTTAATATATATTTTAAAAGATGTTCAAAATATCTATGAAGTAACTATGAAAAATAAACTATGAAGGTAAACCATATAAATAGGAAAATCGAGTCTTATGAAGATACCGTTTTCTCCAAATTAATTTATACATACAGAGCACTAATTTGAGTGGTAATTCCAAGCCCAGAAACAAAAAAAAAAAAATAATAGACATCCTCCATGAAGCACTCCATCAATTAAAGGAGTGATATTTCTAAGTATGATCCCTGTTTTCCCTTTGCTCTTTCTTTCTGAGAATATGGTACTATTTCCTTCTCCTTTATCATTTCTTCCTTTCCCTTTTCTAAATTTGGAAGTCTTTCTATTCCTAATGTACATGTCTCTGAACATTTTTTTTCACATTCAGTTTATCCATGTATATCATCCTTTACCACACTACAAACTCTGCTAACATTGTTTTCTTTATACAAGTTTTACAGTTAGCATAGTATTTATAGAATTCTAAAACTTCTTTCTCAGAAGCTTAAAGACAATTTTATTCTGAGACTCTATGACTCCTTGTCAACATCCATCTGATACAGTGCCATGCTTACCCTGGAAAGCTTAAGAAGTATTCATCCTAGAACCCCTTCTGCCCTTACACATATCCTATCAATGCGTATCAGCTTATGTGCTACAGGATCCAGACTGTTTACTCTGACCCTGCCAACCTTTTCCCAAAAACTGTCTCAGGTGCCCCGTCAGGCATTCTGGTGCCTCTTCTCTGTCGTCACTGTTGATCCTGAGCAAAAGATTAGAGAAAGAATTGAAGACTTTACTAACAGAAACAACTTTTGAGGCAAGAGTAATTCTTAACAATCTGGGAAGCTCCAGAACAGGTCTCTGCAACAGAAGATCTATGCTGCATCCAGTCCTCAGTATACAATAATTTCATGTTAAGTTTAGGGAACAGATGTTTATGTTAGAAAACCACATAAATCAGACACAGCAGAGTTAATCCTCTACCCTGAGTAGGGCTGGGAATTCAATTATGGCTGGGAATATATGAAAACAGTATATCCTTGATACCAAAAGCCAAAACCTGAAAAGATGCCGGAATAAATTGCAAGATAATCATTATCATGACCATAAGTGGAAAAGTCCTAAATAATGGATTGCCAATTTAAATCCAGTTATAAATAAGTAAACACAAGGCAGCCAAATCACATTTATTTTAGGAATACAATATAGGATTAATACAAGAAAATCATCAGTGTTGGGCATCTAATTAGCAGCATAAATGAGAAAAACAATAAGATTATCTCAAACAATGCAGAAAAATTGGTAAAATTATTACTCATAGATGACGTCATAGAATTCTTAAAGCATACCAAAAACTCTACCAATATTTTATCAGAATCAAAAAATAAATGTATCATTGTACTGGACACAAAGACAATATAGAAAAATCTATTGTATTTGTAGTAAAAACATAAAACTAGAAATGCTTACATGATACATTCATAAAACCATTAATAAAATCAAATACTCAAACAGTCATTTAAAGGAAAATGTTCAAGACTTCCACACAGAAATTTCTACAAACAAATGGAAGGAAGAAACCATGTAAATAGCCTAGAAGATACAATATTGTAAGATGCTAACTCTTTCCAAATTGATTAATAGATTTGAGGAAATCCCATTCAGAAATTGGGCATTTTATTTTTTGGAAACTGACAAGTAGCTTCTACAATTTCAAGGTTGTTGTAGGGAGAATATCTAAAATGATGTCCAAAGATGTATGAACGCTAATCACAAGAAGCTGTGAATTTTATGAGCTTTAACACCTGCAATTATTTTGTTATTTAAATTAAATTTAGTTATTTTGTTGAGAGAGAGAGAGAGGCAAAGTCAGAGAGAGAGAGAGAGAGAGAGAGAGAGAGAGAGAGAGAGGGAGAATCCCAAACAGGCTCAATGCTATCAGTACAGAGACCCATGTGGGGCTCAAACACAAACCTTCTGTCTTGGAAAGACCTGATCCAAAATCAAGAGTCAAATGCTCAACTGACCTAAATACACAGGCACCCCATACAATTATTGTAAATTATATAAGACAGTCTATGTAAAGAGGGGGAGGTTACCCAGGTGGGGCTGATCTAATTGCATGAGCCCGTAAAAGACAGTTTTCTTTAGGTGATGTCAGAATAAGACATAAGAAAGATAAAAAGTGTTAGAACTATTCTACAAGCCTCTGCTGGTTTGCAGATGGAAGGGGCCATGTGAGAAAGAATGTGAGTAGCCTCTCAGTGAACTGAGTGGCCACAGCTGACAACCAGCAAGGAAGCAAGGGCGTTCAACCACAGACACAAGAAACAGGATTCTCCCACCAGTGTGACTGAGCTTGAAATAGGATTCTTCCCAACAGCTTTTAGGAAGGAGCCCAACGTTAGTCACACCTTGATTTTGGCTTTGGGAAACTTTGAACAGAGAATTCAGATGTGACACAGCAGACTCCTGACCTCAAAAACTGTGATATGATAAATAGTATTGCATAAGCCACTAAATTGGTGATAATTTCTTATGCAGCAAGGGAAAATAAACAGAGTTTGGTATCTAGAGGGAAGGTGTTGCCATAGCAAATGTCTAAAACTGTTAGTTTGGGAATTTGGCAGTGGGTGGAGGCTGGGAACATTTTGAGGAACAAGATAGAAAAATCCCAAGTTGCCTTAAAGAGACTGTTGTAGAAATGGGTCTGTAAAACAGGCAGCTGGTGAGCACTTACAAGAAAGTGAGGAACATGTTATTGGAAACTAGAAGAAGAAAGATCCTTCTCATGCACTGGCAGAAAGTCTGTGCAGTTATCTCCCTGAGCTATACAAAAAGCAGATTTTGTATATGATGAACTTGGAGACTTAGCCAATGAGAGTTCCAAAGAAGGTGAAAAAGGCACAGTCTGGCTTCTCCTTGTTGCTTATAGTAAAATTCAGGAGGAGAGAGAGAGAATGAGGGAAAAACTCTTAAAGAAGAAGAAAACAGGAGTAGAGGATTTGGAAAATTCTTGCCTATCCAGACAGCAAAGGTCCTAAAGTTACCAGATTGCTCAAAAAGTGGGCACAAGGAAAAACCTAACCGTGTGACTATATGACTCCTTTTGCTGAAACCTTAAAGAACAAAAGTTCAGAGTATTCAGTCACATAAAAATCCTCCTGAAACAGTAAAGGCGCCAGCATTGATCTCAACTTCTCATCAAGGGAAGTTTAGAAGCCTTGACCTTTAGACGTCCCAGCGAAGCTAAAGATAGGAAAGGCATTACCTTGAAAAGATTTGTGAACATATCTTCCTAATAATGTGAGGCCTCATGGCATCCACACAAGGCCTAAAAGTTTAACAAGAAATTTATGTTAGCAGAAACACTTCCAACTCAGACAGAAAGAGAAAGAGAGTGAAAATGAAAGGCAGCCCAACTTCTACAGACCAGGAAGCAGGCTGATAAAACTCAGTATCCAGGCACAAGTCATGATCTCACAGTTTATGGTTTCAAGCTCCACCTTGAGCTCCATGTGGACATTTTACTTTTACATTTCACATTTAGATAGACTATCTATGAACATTTTTTCATATGGAGGTCAGTATTCATTTTTTAAATAGTTTATTGTCAAATTGGTTTCATATTTCCAGTGCTCTTCCCCACAAGTGCCCTCCTCCATTACCACCACCTCTTTTCCCCTCCCCCCTCAACCCTTGGTTCGTTTTCAGTATTCAATAGTCTCTCAAGTTTTGCTTCCCTCTCTCTCCCCAACTCTCTTTCCCTCTTCCCCTCTTCCTGGTCCTCCATTAGGTTTTTCCTGTTCTCCTGTTAGACCTATGAGTGCAAACATATGGTATCTGTCCTTCTCCACCTGACTTATTTCGCTTAGCATGACACTCTCAAGGTCCATCCACTTTCCTACAAATGGCCATATTTCATTCTTTCTCATTGCCATGTAATACTCCATTGTATATATATATAGCACATCTTCTTGATCTACTCATCAGGTGATGGACATTTAGGCTCTTTCCACGATTTGGTTATTGTTAACAGTGCTGCTATGAACATTGGGGTACATGTGACCCTAAGCATCAGCACTTCTACATCCCTTGGGTAAATCCCTAGCAGTGCTATTGCTGGGTCATATGTATTTAAATTTCCTTGCAACATTCATTGAAAAGTCATCTTTTGGGAGAGGAGCCAGGATGGCAGAGAGGAAGGGAGCTCTGTAAACTTCGTCTGCCACATCGATCAAACTGAGAAGGACATTACTCTCATCTGCAAGAGCGGAAGGAGAAAATACGGACTCCAGAAGGAAGAGAATCTGAAGGATACCTGAGTGAATGAGTGCGAACTGGGGAGATTGGAAAACGGGCCAGCCAGAGACGGGCAGGGGAGGTGGGAGCCCCAGCCCAAAGTGGGGCAAGCGCATGGAGCCCAAGAGACAAAGGGAAGAGACAGAGAGACTTAACACGCTCCTAGTACTGTCTCTGGGGAAGAGGTAA
>NC_043709.1:59376082-59421301 GCF_006229205.1 Suricata suricatta
GGAGGGAGAGAGAGTTGGGGAGAGAGAGGGATGCAGAACTTGAGAGACTATTGAAAGCTGAGAATGAACTGAGGGTTGGGGGGGAGGGGGGAGGGGGGAAGACAGGTGGTGGTGATGGTGGAGGGCACTTGAGGGGAAGAGCACTGGGTGTTGTATGGAAAACAATTTGACAATAAAATATTATGGAAAAAAAAAAGAAGCAGAAGCTATGTAATCCTAGACACCAAGGAAGGGAGATCTTTGACACAGAGAAAGAGAAATATGAGATTACAGAGAAGCGCAAGGTCCATCAGAGAATTGTGGACTCAAAAATTCTGCCTCAAACCAAAGCTGTTCTTCATTTTAAGGCTACCTCCACTGTGTATTTTCTCTCACAAATGGAATTTATCCTCACAAAATGTGTTCTAAATTCTAACAAAGAAACTAATTAAATAACTGGTCCATTAAAAAAACAAAACAAGCTTTATTATCTTCAGGTCTGTTGGTCACAAATCAAGGATGCCATTTTGGGCTGTTTGTTCATAGTCTCTCAATGCTGAAATCAAGATGTCAGTTGGCTGTGCTCTCATAAGAAGCCTGAGGTCCTCTTTGAAACTAATTTGTGGCATTTTTGGCTAAATTCAGTCACTGTTGGTAATAGGACTATGGTTCCCACTTACCTGTTAGCTGTTGGCAAAAACTTATTCTTAGTTTTCTATTGCTTACCTGTTTCCTTTTCCTTTTTTTCATTTTTCTTTCACTTTCTCATTGATGTTTAATTTTTTAAGTTTATTTATGTATTTTGAGAGAGACAGCATGAGTGGGGCAGCAGGGAAGAGAGAGGGAGAGAGAGGGGGAGTGAAAAAGAAAGAAAGAGAGAGAGAGAGAGAGAGAGAATCCTAAGGAGGTTTTGCACTGTCAGCACAGAGCCCAAGGCAGGGCTTGAACTCAGGAACCATGAGATCGTAACCTTAGCCAAAAACAGGAGTCAGACATTTAATCAACTGAGCCACCCAGGCACCCCTTCGCTTTATCATTTATAAAGTCATACTATGGGTTAAAAGGAAAGGAAGCAGCTGTATAGGAGTTGGCCAGCATTGGTGTACAATACATTCATATCCGGGGTAAGTAGCACAGATCAGGTTTATACAAGGTGACACTTCTTTATAGCCAGTCATAGTGTACTGAATTTTCTGAGTTTCAAATCTTTCTTTCCTGTCAGTAGTGGAAGAAAACATTCCTTTTTAAGAACTCATGTGAATAAATCAGGCCCATGCAGCTAACCTCCTTATTTTAAGGTTGACTGTGCCATATAGCAAACTGAATCATGAATGTAGTGACTTATTATATTTATGTACCTCAGAGATTAGTGCAAGGCATATTTGGGGAATTCCTTTAGCAATTCTCCCTACCACAGTCTACCCTCTGGCTTCCCAAGATTCTGTTTGTCCCAAATGCAAAATACATTTACTTTTCCCCATGACTCTAAAAGGTGTCATTCTATTTTCAGCATCAACTGAAAGTCCAAAATTTTATCTAAATGTTTTAGGCTCAAAGATTGCAAATCTCATCATCTCAATCATCTAAATGAGGGGGCTTAAAATCCTTAGCCCAATTCCTCTATATCTATGGGACTCCACAATTAAAGAAATATGATAGCTGGACAGACATAGGATAAGGCTTATACATTCCTTTTTACAAAGGGAGAAAATAGAAGATTTTCTAAAAAGGAGTCACTGGTCAGAAAGAGTTTTGAAACCCATTAGGTTTGTAAGCATGAGGACAATCCTCCGTGGTGCTCCTGGTTCTGCTGGGTCAAACTTTCTTCTTTTCCCCCTCCTCCTCCTCCCTCTTCTCCTCCTCTTCTTCCTCTTCCTCTTCTTCCTCTTCCTCTTCTTCTTCTTCCTCTTCTTCTTCCTCTCCTCCTTCTTCTTCTCTTTCTTCTTCTTTTCACTCTTCTTCTTCTCCTTCCCCTAAGTTGATGTATTTATTGAGAGAGAGGGAGAGTGAACATGAGCAGGACAGGGGCAGAGAGAGAGGGAGAGAGAGAATCCCAAGGAGGCTCTTGGGAATAAGACAACATAAGAAACTCACTTCACGGATAAGCAAATATTTGTTAAATATGAAACAATAAACACTAATGAGGAAATAAAAGCTTCATTAGGTTATAATAAATCAAAGAAATTTGTCCAAAGTGGTGCTCAGCAAACTTCATCTCTCAAGGCAGTCTCTTGTTTTATGTGATCATAAAATTCTTGGAACTCCCACACATCTGTTCATTCACACACTGGGGAGGCTGGCTTTGGGGCTGAAATGTAGCTTGCGTATAGGGGTGTGAGAGCACCTGGCTCCAGGGTCCGAAACAGAGCAGACTTGGTCACTCACCACTGACAGAATCCAAAGATAGAGAGATGGTGAAACAAGAAAGGAATTTATTTCTCTGAGGCCAGTACCAGAAGACAGAGGGGTAACATCTCAAAGATTATCTCCAAAGTCCCAAAAACATGTCCAAGTTTATAAAAGAGAAATGTGGGACAAGGGTCAGTGGGTAGACACAGGTAGGCAGTAAATTCTGGTTGATCATTGTCTTAGGGTCAATCAGGTGGGGTCTTCTGGCTCAGGATTGTCCTTTATTGCTTTGGGGAGTAGTTTTGGTTCCCTTCAGGGGATGCTTTGCCCACAGGGTCTTTTGCCTGAATTAAGAGACAGTTGGAAAGAAGAACTTCATCAAAGAAAGTAGAAACTGAGGTCAAAATGGAGGTAGTGGATGTCCTCTTTCAACAGCAGTAGAATCTAGTAAGTGGTGACAGAAACCTTATGGTCTGCAAGCCTGAAATGTTTACTGACCTGGACTTTTAAGAAAAAAATAAAAGTTGACCTCTGTTTCAAACCATCCTTCAAACAGTGAAAACTATAAAACGTAAGTGGTGTAAATAAAGGAGGCTATAATAAATAGAAAAGTATAGCATATTAATTAATTGGAGGACTCTGATTGAAGAGAGATCTCCCCAATTCTATACAAATTGATCTGTATATTCAAGACAGAACTAGTCAAAATCTCTGAAGATTCTTCGGTATGTAGCAAATGAGAAGCTATTTCTAAAATTCATATAAAAGGCAAAGAATAAAGAAGAACCAGTATATTTCTAAGGAAAATCAGAGACAGAAGACCTGCTCTGATATCAAGACCTAATACAAAGTCACTATAGTTAAGACAGTGTGGTACCCTACAAGAATAGACAAACACAAAGTAGAACTTATTTCTACAGAACATTTCTGCAGACAAGAGAAATAGAGGAATTTTATATAAATAGTTTTACCACAAAGGTGGCAATGCAAAGTAGTCAGAAAATATTTTTGTCTGTTTTATTTTATTTTATTTTATTTTATTTTATTTATTTATTTATTTATTTATTTATAGGGGAACAGAGAGCTGATGAGGGGAGAGAGAGAGGGAGAGAGAGAATCAGAAGCAGGCTCCACACTGTCAGTGTAGAGCCAGACATAGGGCTCAATTTCACAAACTGTGAGATCATGAACTGAGCCTAAAGCAAGAGTCAGAAGCTCTACTGATGGAGTCACCTAGGGACTCCTGTTTGTTTCTTTTAAAGACTTGATGCTGCCTGATGAGTGGATCAAGAAGATGTGGTATATATACACAATGGAGTACTACATGGCAATGAGAAAGAATGAAATATGGCCATTTGTAGGAAAGTGGATGGACCTTGAGGGAGTCATACTAAGCGAAATAAGTCAGGTAGAGAAGGACAGATACCATATGTTTGCACTCATAGGACTAACAGGAAAACAGGAGAAACCTAATGGGGGACCAGGGGGAGGGGAAGAGGGAAAGAGAGTTGGGGAGAGAGAGGGGCACAAAACTTGAGAGACTATTGAATACTGAAAATGAACTGAGCATTGAAGGGGAAGGGGGAGGGGGGAAAAGAGGTGGTGGTGATGGAGGAGGGCACTTGTGGGGAAGAGCACTGGGTGTTGTATGGAAACCAATTTGACAATAAACTATTTTAAAAAATAATAAATAAATAAATAAATAAATACGTGATGCTGGGTCAATATGGAATAAAATAAAATTTAACTTCTACATGACTTTCACAAAAAATAAATTTAGGAAGATTTTAGATTTACATGTGATGAAAAAACAGATGAGCTGCTAGAAGATAGAATACAATAATATATTACTTGAGATGGGAGAAGGGGGCAGAAACAGAAAAGGAGGAGAGAGGGGAAGAAGGAGGAAAAAATATGCCAGAAGACAACAGAACCACACTTCATTAGAATTTAAAGGTAACCCAGTAGGAAAAAGACATTAAGATGTTAAAATAACTTCAGTCTCCAATTATATTTGTCATTAAAACAAAACAGATTCAGGGTGCCTGGGTGGCTCAATCGGTTAAGCATCTGGCTTCTGCTCAGGTCATGATCTCACGGTTCCTGGGTTCGAACCCTGCATGGGGCTCTGTGCTGACAGCTAGCTCAGAGCCTGGAGCCTGCTTCAGATTCTATATCTCCCTCTCTCTCTGACCCTTCCCTGTTCACCCTGTCTCTCTCTGTCTCTCAAAAATAAATTAAAATAAACATTAAAAATTTTTTAAAAATAAAATAAAATAAAACAAAATAGATTCTCTCTGGAAATGAAAATACAGCCTCCCAGATACTTCATGGCATAATGCATCTAAGAAAATGATGTCAATATAATAAATTATGGAATTCTGTAATAGTACTTTATAAGTTACTTTCAGGATTTTTTTCTCCTTTTTTAAAATTTATTTTTAAGAAACAGAGACAGACAGCACGAGCAGGGGAGGGTCAGAGAGAGAGGGAGACACAGAATTTAAAATAGGCTAGCTGTCAGCACACAGCCTGACGCAGGGCTCAAACCCACAAACAGTGAGATCATGATCTGAGCTGAAGCCGGACGCTTAACCAACTGAGCCACCCAGGCACCCCATTACTTTCAGTTTTTATAATCCCATAAATTAAAAAGAAATTTGTGCTACAAATTCATGTGTAAATTACAGAATATATATCTATTACATTTAAAGGAATGTAAACCAATGTTAATCTCCCATAAAGTAGGAAATCAGAGTTCCTGTCTTTCTAGCAAAAAACAAACAAACAAAACAACCTAATTACTTGGCCAAACAAATACAGTGAAAGCATAATATATCATTAAGAAAGTGGGGGTCCCTGTGCCGCTCAGTCATTTGGGCATCTTACTTTTAATATTGGCTTAGGTCTTGATATCACGGTTTGTGGGATCAAGCCCCAGGTTGAGCTCTGCATTGACAGTACAAACTCTCCTTGAGATTTTCTCTCCCTCTCTCTGCCCCTACTCCCTCAAAATAAATAAATAAACATTTTCTTAAAAAAAAAAAAAAAGGAAAGTGAAAAAAACAAATGAGACATACAGAAAAGCTTCTAGGAAATGAAAAAAGAAACTGAAAGAAAACCCATGCCATTTTCTTCCCTAAACTGACTATAGGCCTCAACAGCCATTTGTCTTCACTCCCAGTTTGAGTGCTGTGCAAATTGTCATGAGTTTGCTCTGCTAATATTTCCTTTGACACCAGGGATCCCCAGTCTTCACAGTGATGAGCTAGAGTACAGGACAAAAACTGTATGGAAATAGTATGAATTTTGTGGACAAAATATTCCTCAAGGTCAACAGAAGCCTCAGGGCAGGCTTCTCACTGTTGTAAGCCCTGAGTCTATGTTAATTTTCTTGTATTTGGGGCACCTGGGTGGCTTAGTCGGTTGAGTATCTAACATTGGCTCAGGTCATGATCTCAGAGTTCATGGATTTGAGCCCCAAGTCCAGCTTTGTGCTGACAGCACAGAGACTGCTTTGGATTCTTTGTCTCCCTCTCTCTCTGCCCCTCCCCCACTCACCCTCTCTCTGTCTCTCAAAAATAAAATTTTTTCTTGAACTTAGAAGAAGAACAGAAAACTAGGAAGCAACTTGAATCAGCTTCAACTGTGAATTTGGGAAATTAGTATTTGTTAGGTAGAACACCAGGGTATCTGATGGAGTTCAACACAAGACCACAAGGGAAGTTCAAATAGAAAAGTTTAGTACTCACAGTGGCTGGAGAAAGTGCACAGCAGGTCAAGAGGGGCCACATGGGGAAGTCAAGGCAGAGTGAAAGCAAAGAGTAAGCAGCAGAACCTATGGCACAGGCCTTTCTTAAGGTCCATGCGTGGAAGGCTTTGGGGTTCCTGGTCTAAGGCTGATTGATCAATTCAAACCAAAAAGAGCAGAATTTTGGTAAGCTCCACAGGGCTCTTATCTAAAAAGGTACAAAAGAAAGGCTCTGGGAAGCAAGGTGTTGCACATAGAGTCTTGGAAGTTGCGGGGGAAGGAGGGGGCAGTCCTATCAGGAATTTACATTTGCTTATGCCTGTTATCTAGGGCATGAATTTGGAAGGGACTAGTGTCAGTCCAAGACCCATGCAGGCCACTTGTCCATACAAAATGAATGCCAAGACAGCAACATAGTAAAACACTTTTGCTAAACTCACAACAATCCATCCTGGATACTTGACAATAAGAATAGCAATCATTTGCCTCTCGATAAGTCAAGTCCCTTGAAAGCCATAGGCAAGGTAGAAATTCCACTAGACTCCATCCATGTTCTAGAGCCCATGACTGGACAACTTAGGAGGTGAAATGGGTACCTTGATGTGAGTCTGTAAAGTCTGGCGAGCCAAAGGCGGCTAGCACATACCTGGTGAAGGAGAACATTCTATGATGGGAAGCAGCATTTCTGGAAAGAGCAGGCAGCAGGAGTCCAGTGAAAGTTCTCTACTGACAGCATACCTGGGAGCTCCAGGAGAAGGGAGCAACAACTGATGAAATCAATTTACCTTCAAATAAGTTCTATCACTAAGGGACACATGTTCCAATCTGGGAGCTTTCCAGAGTTTTGTTTGGGAACAATAGGGCACTTATCAGCCACCACTTTGGCTAAAGTGGGGGTGAGCGAGAAACTCAGTCAGTGAGTATGGTCACTCTCTTATAGCCTTATATTATATGGGCCCACTCTGCTATGGGTATGACATCTTTGGAGGATTGGCTGTGTCCAGGACCTTGTCTGGTACTCTGATAGGTGGCCCATATGGAACCCTATATGTACTTTGGATGAGTCTGCCATGTTATCATGATATATTTCTGGTGTTTGCCAGCATGTGTGTGCAGAGGCATGATTGACCGTAATCCTTATGTATGGGTAGGCTGTCTCTTGCTAAACGGAGGTGGTGCAGAGAGGTTTCCCCTGAATCATATTATCTTCTTGCCATTGTGCAAACCATACTACAAGCCCCTGGCTTCTTCCCAGAAGTCAGAAAAATGTATACTCTTGGGAATCTCATATTTACGGGTCATTGTCGAAGCAAGTGTACAGCCACCAATTCTGCCAGGAGAGCACTTCTGGACTAGGGACTTGCCAGTAGCGGGATGATGTGCTGTGGCCTCCAGCAGGCTACATTGCATACAGTGGTGATACTGCCATAAGTGAAGAACATTGGCTATTTTTCTGTATCAGAAAGTGAGTCCCAAGTGCCTTCCCAAAGTGGGGGTGCCACCAGTTGCACTGCAATGTCAGTGGGCAATGAGCTGAACTGGGGGATGTCACATCCTCCAGTAATCTGAAAAGGCCATTGACACCAAGTTTAGCCCTTTCCTAAAAGGTACTATTTCCATTTTAACAGTAGGGCCTCACTGGCCATGCCAAGCTTCTGCTGGGTTGAATTCCTCACCCACAGCAAGATAGGAACTTATATGCAAAGAATATGGGCTGTGAGCCCATTAATACCTCTGTCTCTGAAAGGGCTCAGTAGACTGCCCAAAAGTCGTGCTCAAGTGGCATGTATTGAACTGCTTTCTGGCGCAGATGTTTGGTCCAGAACCACATAGAGCCAGGCTTAGTTTAGAGACCCCATGAGGTATAATCGGGCATCACCAGTGACGCAAACCGTAAGTCTGATGCTGGAGAGACTAAAGGCAAGGCCTGCTGTATGGTTCACCAGGTCCTTTGTAAGGCAATCTATTGAGGTGCTTACCAATGTCAAGAAGTCGATTTACACGTAACAGTATAAATAGGCCTAAATCAAATGGGTATGTGTGGAGTATGTTACCTCCACAAGGTGAAAAGTCCTACAGTGTGCTGTGCCTGCTGTAGTGCAGTAGGTCATCATGAGAGGTTGATGTTTTACAGTGAGAGGAATTTCACAACCCTCAGTTCACAATGCCAAGAAAATGGACAGGAGTGGCCAGTCCTTGGATCTCATGTGAGGCACTGGCCCATGCTTTCTGCTGGAAATGCTGTGTTACTAGATGCAAATCTTCCCAGATGGCATCTTCAGATCTTCCTAGTAGGATATCATTTATATGAGGTCAAAGTCCATAGGCAGCAATGGGTGAGTTTGAGTATATATCAAGATTTTGTCTGCATAGATTATGTGTGATGGCAGGGCTATTTAGTTAACCCATAGGCAGCCAGTAAAGGTACACTGGGTGCCCTCAAAACTAAAAGCAAATTAAGGTTGTGAGTCTTCAGTTACTTAGGACTGAGTAAAAACATGTTAGCCAGGTCTAGAATAGCAAAGTGGGGGTTTTAAGGTTTTTGGATGGTATCTATAACCTCTATAATATCAGCAACCTTAATTATAAGAACCTTCCATTTAAGTTTTGATAATCAATTGTAAATCTCTATTCTTCGGCAGCCAGTTTTAACACCGTCCAGATAAGGCAATTAAAGGGTGAGATGGTGGGCCTACTGACCCCACTCTGAAGCATATCACCAAGGTACATATCCTCTGTACCTTGATTTAGCTGATACTGTGGTATACTTACTGCTTTCACTGAAGAAGGCAGTCGGAAAGGTTCCCTTTTGGCAACCCCTATGAGAAAGGCCAGTAATTTGGGATTATTCCAATAAGCATGTCACTGGGTGAGAATATCCATAACAATAATAGGAAAAAAGAGAACCAGAAGGGCCACCACCACTGACAATTGTTTTAGAAATATATTATCAATAGAGATATATAGTTTAATTTGTTTTACCTATTATTCCTGTAGGCTATTGAAGGCAGTGTGGCCTTCACTCAGTGTGGCCATAGCTAGAATGGACTTGATGAGCAGAAATCCACATTCCTGAGCCCATGCACATCCTCTATCTCAGCCACCATGGCCACTTTGTTCAGAATGTATCAGATGATGGCAGGGGTGGCTAGAGTAAGAGCGTTACCGGTATGCACAGAAGAGGTCATCCTATCTATACAATTATTAAACCCCTTCTCTGCTGAGAACACCCTTCAGTAAGCATTCACATGAGATACAAATATCTTCACATTTTTTGCCCATTAATACAGGTCTTTGCACATACTTCTCCAAATGACTTTGTCACTAATTACCCAATCATGCTCCTTCTGAGTCTCTGGCCATTCAGCCAAATCATTGGCCACAGTTCAGAAATTGGTAATTAATTACACATCTGGACATTTCTCATTCAAGAAAAGTGAACAAACGGGCACAATGTCCAAAGTTCTGCCCGCTGGTAGGATTTTCCTTCCTCAGTGTCCTTCAGAGATGTCCCAGAGAGGGGCTGCTGTGTTTCAGCTTTTCACTTTTAGATGGTACCTGGATATCATGCAAAAATTCCATTTATAAACCAGACCCAAGTCTTCTCTTCTTCTGACACTTGAATGTAAGGAACTCTATGGGACCATAGGTACAGACTGGAAGAGAGAAAGCAAAGTAGCAGGAATTGGGACAGTGGGCATGTGAGCCACTTCATGTAAATTACTTATGGACCCAATCATGTATATGAAGTCATAAAGTAACCTCATGGTCCATAGTTGTGTTCAGTCTCTACTTAGACCCTTAGCAGCTAAGGGTTGTTTCCCATATGTAGTTATTTACAGATACTGGTAGTGCCTTGCTCCAAAATCTTAAAGGCTTGCACTGCAATTCACATATAGGCACCCAAGAAAGACTCTAAAAATGATCACTATCTGCCACTGGTACTTCAAGCACCATTGGACGTGCTGTGTCATATTGCCCACATGGAAGGTCAGCTTAAACAGTAATCTAGACCTATTGTAAAGCCTTTTCCAGTTCTATTCCCAACTCAAAACTAACTGATTTTCAAGTTGCTTGGACAATGGGCCAAAGTAACACAACTGGATGAAGACTATGTTGCTCCAAAATCTAAAGAGATCCACTAGGCATTGTTCCTCTTTCTTGGTTGTAGGAGGGGCCAGGTGCAACAACTTATCCTTCACCTTAGAAGGGATAGCTCCACATGCCCTATACCATTGGACCCCTAGAAAATTCGCTGAGGTAGAAAGGCTCCAAATTTTAGTTGGCTTTATTTCCTACCCAGTAACATGCAAATGTACCACCAATAAGTCGAGTAGTTGCTACTTGTTGCTCCACAGGTCCAATCAGCCTAATGTCATCAATGTAATGCATCATCAGCATGATTCCTTACAGAAGAGGAAAGTAAGATCCTTGAGAACTAATTTATGACATAAGGTTGGAGAGTTGATATAACCTTGATGTGGACAGTGTAGGTATATTACTGGCCTTACCAGCAGAAAGCAAATTGCTTCTGTGTGGTTTTATGAATAGTTATGGATAAAGAGACATTTCCCAGATGATACTCGGCTGCCAGCACCAAGCATATTTTAATTTGCTCAGGCAATGAAACCACATCTGATTGAGCTAATAATAATCCACTGTCATTTTCCAAGATTCATCTGGTTTCTGCCCAGGTCAAATAAGAGAGTTGGTTGGAGATGTGGTCACACCACAGCTCCTGCATTTTTCAAGTCCTTGGTGGTGTCACTAATCTCTGCAATCCCTCCAGGAGTGTAGTATTGCTTTTCCTAAGTAGAGACAATTCCAATGGTTTCTATTTGGCCTATCACACCGTAAACCCTCACTCCACAGGTCAGGGAAACATTGTAGGGATTTTGCCAGCTGCTTTGTATGGCTCTTCTCATTCTTGATTCTGAAACTGGAGATGTCACCAAAGAATAGTTTCAGGGATCCACTGACCAGAGTTAAAACTCCACAATACCCTGACCTCCATAAACCTCTATTTTGACTGGTTCACCACACTGATGTTTTGGGCCTCCCAGAATCAGTGTCAGTTCAGAACCAGTGTCCAGTACCATCTGGAACACTTCACTCCAGTGCACAATTCCCCTGGTTCTTTGTGGGAATTGGCTAGAAGAGACATTAACAGTTTACATTTTCAGTAGTGTTCCAGATTCCCTCTCATAGGGATCTGGCTTCCCCTTCATTTAAGGGGTTTTGGGTCTGTAAACTTGTTCAAGCATGAAAATTGGTTGAGGGGCTATAATTCTATTTCTTTCAGACTCAGGTTAGACTTTTATTCATTTGATGCATGCCTTTTCTACTTAGAATTTAGTGGGCTTTCTATTTATTGCCTTTCTATAACACCACAATCACTTAACCAACATCACTGATCTGAGAAAGTCAGAATACTTTCATGGATTCGTTGACTCTGCTGTCCATTACAGTACCACACCCACAATCACCTTGCCTTTGGTAGTTAATTGTTACCACTTGGTCTTGGCCATACCATGATCCAGTTACTCCCATTGCATTTAAGTTTCCCAATTCAGTGATTGCAGTTCCTACTCTAAGGTCTGGTCTACAGAGAAGAGCAGTCATAGTGCTCTTCAAGGATTCTGGGGCTCCTCTCATAAATTTCTCACACTATTGGTGAATAATAAGTCTTTTGGATCCTCCCAATGTGGGTGAATAGGTCTTAAAAGACAAATCCATTCTAATATTCCAATCTAACTTAGCCTTTGATTCTCTTCCATATAAAATGAAGGCATGCATGGCAATTCCATACTCCTTGAGTTTCAGAAACAGATTATCCCTTGACCAGGAAGAGTGGTGACGGTCATACACAGCAAAATAACTTTCGTTTCCTCTCCATATTGAGTGCTGACTCTACTATCAAATATATGTATAAAAACGTTTTCAATGTAGATACTGCTCAGTGAAAATGGTTTTATAATGTGGGCAAGAGTGAAATAATATTCTAGGAGAGAGTAACTGAGTAAAGGGAGACATGATGGGAAAGATGGATATAGGTGAAGGGTGATGCTGAATTCAAAATGGTCAGTGGAAAGTAATAGTTAAAGAAAGTGTCTGTAATCATTTGCTCATTTTATTGGTGAAATTACCCAGGGTGTAGGGTGGGGAAACAAGGCAGGTGATCCAGTCTGATTTCTCTGTTAATTTAACTTCCAGGTAAATAGACTACTGGTGTTTGCAAGGAGAGAGAGTGTGGTGTGTACACACTCCACTGCATGGCCTGTGTAGTGGCAGGGCCTAGTTGCAGACACACAGGTAGATCTCTGCACACACCCACAAGAATCTTCAAATTTATAGAAGACTTTAACCAGGTTAACTCATGTACACAATCTAGAGGTCTACACAACACTTTATTCTCCGAAGGCTTCATCATTGGAAACCCCACCCTCTGTGGGAACAGTGGGCTGAACTAACATTCCAACACAGGGAAGGGGGAGGAACATCCGATTGCCTTGGTTCAACTCTCAGGTCTACTGGTAGTTAAGTTCTCTCAATGACCTCCTCCAACATGCACCTACTACAGCAAAATTAGAAGTGAAAAGTAAGCAGCCCATTGAAGACCAATAATCAACCCAATAATCTCTTCCACTTATTAATTTAAAATTAGTGTTATGTGGCTGAGTAACAAACTTAGTGGCATCCAGCAACATAAATTTAATATCTCATAGTTTTGGTAATTGGGAAGTCTAGGCTCAATGTAAATCATCTCTTCCCAAGGTCTAACTGGGCTGGAATCAAAATATTAGAGCTACAGCTTCCACCTATTGCTCAGTGTACATTTGGAAGTTTGCTGGATATTGACAGAATTGGGGGCTTTCTATCCCTCCACCAAAAATTGACATCAACTCACTTAGCCAGTTCCCTGAGAATTAAAAATATTTCCTCATATACCACGATAAACTTTAACATCATTAATTTTTTTCAAACTATTGCCACTTCGTACTAATGGTGGATATCATTCTGGAATCATATATTATTCATAAACTTTTCAATCCCCAATTTATACTACCTAAATATCTGCTAATCAATAATATATGATTCTTGGGTCTGTAAGTAAACCCTGCCAATAGCAGCAAAATTAAATGCCACATGCATTCAGTTCATCAGACTCCCTCCTAATTCAGAGATATTATTCAGTATTAAATTTTTCTAATATTTTGGTAGATATGGCAATCAAGAGTTCCAGGGAGGCAGAAGGATATCTTGGACATTCCACCAAGGAAACAATAGTCTTTGGACCCAATTAATACAAGAGTCTCAAAGACGGGTTTAGCAGAGTTATCCCACAGCCTGAGCAGTACTGAAGTTTTGAAACATCTCCATTTGATACTCGACAGGTATAGTTAGCATGGCATTTCCCAGGGATCCATTCCTCACAAATCTATAGATTCTTGGTTATTAAATGTATAATCTTCAATCTGGAGTAGTCAACTAAAGCAATTCAATAGATAGACTGTTCCTATTAGGAAATATTATTCATCAATTGATTTATTAGACAATAAGATATACTGGGTACACTGCCACTTTCTCCTTTCCAATGGATATCTCATAGCAGGGTGGGGCTGGGGGAGTAAATAAACTGCAAGCCACCTGCTTTAACTCCTTTCTAACCATTTCAAATCCACCTTCACATCTAACATGTAATTATACTGTCCCATCATGTGCTCCTAGAAATAATGTCCATTCTCTTTCCTTAAAAACATTCTCCCAAATTATTAGTCTTTTTGCTTTCATTCATGCTCTCTCAACCACAGTCTGTCCAGACAGCAAACTCCAAGGTGATAATTTTCTAAAACACAACTGAGTATAAAGTAACCAAGGATGAGTTCAGGACTCAACACAAAGAGGAACTGTAATCCTCACTGCAATCCTTCAAATGGAAACATTTGATCCACCTGCCAGAACACATAATCAGAGAATTAGTTATCATGAAACTGAACTAACCCAGCATCTACTATAGTAGCAGACACGTTACAGCGTGCCAATTTAGTACTGTTGAATGACTTAAATACAAGAATATTCGGGGAAAAAATGTTGGAGGGTGAAATCATCTGTAAACCATTTACCAACTCTTCTACACCATTAGCATTCAGTTTATACCCCAGATCCTATCATTTATTGCATAGGCTCTATGTTTATTACTCTAAGTTTCCAAAACTCAGCCTTAACTGTTATTTTTCCCTGTGCCATCTCCTTTCCACATATGGAAAAATATACAGTTTTATAAGGGAAAAAACTCTCCAGTTTTTATGTTGCTAGTGATTATTCTTTATGTGAAAGTAGATAAACAATTGTCAATAGGAGAGGTGAAGGAATGGGGAAACAATCTGTGGGCTGAAAGAGGGCACATGAAAGTTAAATATGGGCCAATCTGTGCATGTGAATGATTCAAGGTTAGTTATATGCCCAGATATAAACCACTATTTTTGTCCTTTCTTCCAAATAAACCTATAAAAAATGATAGTGTGTGTAGAGTTTCATAGCAAGTTGCAGAGGGTGACTCCCTATTTGAAGTCTGTAACAGGAAAGAAACTATCTAATGCAAAGGGATCTGGGTTCAAGTTCTGCAGTGTAACACTGGTGTGAGGATCAATTCCTGTCCAAAAGAATTTGATCCAAACAACTCTGGATGAAAGCCTGCAATGAATGAAATTTAAAATGGAGAGTATCCCAAGATATATTGTTTCCATAAATATACTACAAAGTAAATAGCCTTTCTCTGAAAAAGGTAGGTAATCAATTTTTCAGCTTTATTCTATTTGATTCAAATTTTTGATGAAGATGTCAAGATACTCACCCAGACACTGAAAAAGTGTAACATAATGTTGGCGAATTTCTTCATAGTTATAGATCACTTTATTTTAAATACAGTCTTACCCTGCGTCTTAGTCCATTTTGACTGCTATAACAAAATACCATAGACATGGTAGCTTATAAACAACAAACATTTATTTTTCACAGTTCTGGAGGCTGGAAGTCCAGGATCAGTATGCCAGCATGGTTGTGTTCTGGTGGAGATCCTGTTCTGGACTGCAGACAGCTGACTTCCTGCTGTGTCCGCATTTGGTAGACAGAGTGAGATATCTCTCTGCGGTTCCTTCAATAAGAGCACTAATTCCATTTATGAGGGCCCTGCCCTATTAGCCTACCATCTCCCAAATACCCAGCCTCCTAGTACTAACCATCACCTAGAGTTATTTTTCAACATATAACTTTTGAGGAAGACACAGACATTTAGCCCACAGCATCCCTACTCCCATGTATTCATTTATTCACCATCTCAACTTGCATTTCCTCATTTTAAAAACTTACCACTTCCTAAAGTTGGGATAAGATTAAAATAAAATTTTATATGTGAAATGATTAAATGAATGTATAGTTTACATAGACATTTCCAGAAATCTTTTATCATAAATCTATAGATTCTGGGTTATTTAATATAAGAAATTCTATCTGTATGTTCAGATATTCTGTTACATATCTATGACATATCTATTCTCTTAGTAATAAATATGAGTCTCCTCACCCAACATCCAGCTGATGTGATGCCACTGGGTCACCTGTATTCTGTTACTTCCTTGATGATTTGTCTTCAAGAAAAGATTCGGCCTGTGGGCTAAATTGGTTAAGTAATTAAGCAGCCAGAAAGAAAAGTATAGTTTCTGCCAGAATTGAACCACCTATTGCCTGGGACTACCCTAGTGTCTTTTGCATGTTTAGCTCTCATTTTGAATCCTAGATTATATTACTTAATGCATAAACTCCATTTTTATTACTTTAAATTTCCAAATTGCACCCTAACTCTGGTTGTTTCCTGAGATTTCTCCATTCTTATCTGGATAGACTTTTTTAGTAGCTTTATTGAGATCCAATTTATATGCCATTAAATTTGCCTGTTTTAAATGTATAGTTTGGTGGGGTTTAGTATGTATTGCATGATTCCCTATATATCAAATTTCCAGAACAAGCAAATCTGGAGACTTTTTATAAGAAGAAACACTCTCCAACTTTGATGTACTTTTATTTTAAATGCAGATAAATTTGTTGAGGATAATATGAAGACAAAGTAGGCAATCAGATGAGATAAAATGCGGGCACAGTGTAGCCCAACAAAGCCAAAATTGGAAAGGCCAATGTGTGCATATGATGAGTCCAGCTCCGTGACTTCACCAAATATCCTCCAGTAGTGCAGCAATCCATGCAAATAAACCTGTAACACACATTAAAAACAAACAGAAAGAAAGAAATATATTGCTGACATTCCATAGAAGTTTACAGAATATGACTTCCTTATTTACTATCTGCCAGGGGAGAAAACAAACCCAAATGCCACTGAATTCACAGGAGTCCAGAGAATCTAAGGTTAGAACCTCTAGAGCCAGGACGTGTGAGAGGATCAACTCCTCTTCAAGAGACTATTGTCTGCAATCCAGACTGGCAGCCTAAGATGAACTGAAAGCTTTAGAATGAGAAAGATCCCAAGATTTATTAAACAGATTTCCAAAATTATCTAACAAGATAATGGTCCTGGGGTTGGGGAGGGGAGGCCACATTTTCAGCCACCTGCAGTCCCATACAGATTCTTGGTCATGTGCCACACTATGCCCAGACACTGAAATAATATAAAGCAGTATTGGTAAAAGCCTCCTTGGGCTTAGATTGCATGAATCCAAAACAGCTCTTGGCCACATACACCATGTGCCCAAAACAGTGATGTTATGCCCAGATTTTAAATATCGTCCCCCAAAAACCAGAAACCGCGAGGGACACCGAGTCACGCATGCAAAAGCAAAGGGCTTTATTACGAGTTTAGGCTGGCCGGGCCTAAGCTCAGGCTCACAGACTTTACCGGTGCAGTGGACCAATGCTGAGAACCCTGAACAAAGGCAGGGTAGGACCTTTATGGGCTTGGGGAGGGGGAGTTACAGGAAATTATGACACAGGTATAGTGATCCAATCATTATTATACAATATTTTTGACAGCAGGTTTAACCATTCACATTGCCTAGAGTATTCATTACTTTTGGTGGGACCCAATCACAAACATTTAGAGTGTTATCCAATCACAGAGAGGGCCCAGGACCCTCACGTAGGGCGTGACTAGTCTTAGCCTCCGTCTTTAGGCCTGCCCTTAGAAATGTTAAGGGTGTTAGCTGGCCTTTCCTGATTGGGTGTTACAAGGGTGGTCCCTCCTGCCTTGGGCAATGTGTGCCCTTCTATTGTCTAATGATTAGAGTCAGTTTGGTTCAGACCTATGTCCTTACAGTGACACACTATCTCTGTACATCCATTTCTACCGCTTCAAAATTTACTACTTCAAAAAAGTAGTGTGAGCCTAAATGTATATATAGATGTGTAATATTTAATACGGTGCCTGGAATAATCGCAGATAAACAAATGTTTGTAATAAATCAGTATGGTGGTAGGATGGGAAGAGATAAGCTAATCTGCAAGGCAGACCTGAACCTTGACCCTCAAGAGAAATAAATGTTCCCAATATACCGTCAAAGACCCTCAAAATTATCTTGTCTGTATTTTTCCCCTGAGAAATACCGACCATAAAGTTATTTTCCATTTCATAGGAAATTCTCCCACAAATAGGTGCATGGGCAATGGTGGCACTTTTTTGGTACTTGCAGTATAACTTTTATGAAAGATGAAATTAGACAGAGTCCATGCTAAAGGAAAAAGTAAGTCAAGTGGTAGCCAAAAAGTCTATCTATACTTTGTGGTCCCTCTACTTTGTCTAGTTGCTATGGAAAAACAAATGAAAGTAAAAAGCCAAAAGAACACAGGACATTTCTCATGTCTTCTCCTGCCTCAACATAGTCTACTGTGAAAGTGTGGGACCTAGACAACTCAGGAGCCACATAAAGATATCCCTTCAAAATGTGGACATTGGCTGGTGTAGCAGGGTGTCATCCACAGTGGAGACGTCTACATGGATTGCTGAAATTAATATGAAAAGCTCAAAATGAAACTTTTGATACTTTCATGGAGCAGAAATTAGTCTCACAACTTTTTGAGCTGACATCCCCCAAAAGTATTCCTCTTTCTTTCATCTCTGCCATCATAGCTGCAACCTAATCCAACAACATCTTTCCATGATACATTTTATAAAGTATATATGATAGTAACATCAGAGAGGAATTCTGGAGGGGAGGAAAACAAAGATTAAAAACGTATGTCTTAGATCAAACATTGGTATCTACTTCCTTTTAGTGCCATATATATCACAAGGTTTTAAAACAATTGCAATCCCTTGCAGTGTCTGGATGGATCAGTCAATTGAGCTTCTGACTCTTCATTTCTGCTCAAGTTATGATCCCAGAGTCATGGGTTCAAGCCCCCCATCGGGCTCTGCACTGAGCATGAAGCCTACTTAAGATTCTCTCTCTCCTCCCTCAGACACTTTCCCCTGCTCATGCTTTCTCTCCCTTTCTCAAAGAAAATAAATATAAAACATATTTAATTTAAAAGTAATAATAAAATAAGTAATAAAACAATTGAGATCCCTTTGATTACTCAGAAATGTGAGAAAAATAAAGAGGTGGAGAAATTGGTACTATTCTTGCAGTTAAGCAATGAGTAAATGGGAAAAAGTCACCCACCAATTACCCCATGTTAATGGAACCATTATAGATTGATGACAATTATGAAGCCCTATGTCTAATATTAGGCATCTACACATGTCACAGAAGATGCATATACAGAAAAAATATGAGAGGCCCCCAGAATCTCTGACCAGACTGATTAGGAGGGGCTTTTATACAAAGCCAGAACATGAAGAATGGGAGAGGAGGCTGTGTTTTCTAAAGTTCAGATACCAACACATAGAGCCAAGGAAAATAAAACAATGTGTAATTGGGTATATCAGACCTCTCTGTACTATTTTTGCAACTTCTTCAGAATCTATTTCAAATAAAAAAAATTTACAAAGAAGGGCACTTGGCTGGCTCAATGGGAGTAGCATACAATGCTTGATCAAAGGGTTGTGGGTTCGAGTCCCATGTTGGATGTAGTGATAACTAAATACATAATAATAAATAAACTTTTAAAATGTATGAAAGAATAAATAAAATCCATATAATAGGGAAGGTATTAACAGAAAACAACATAAAAGGAGCTTTTATCCAGAATATAAATAACTGTTATAAATCAATAGTAAAAAAATTTACAACTAAATATAAAATGAGAAACTCATTTGAACAGATAAATCACAGCAGGAAAATAAAAGATATATGAATGGCCTGCAAAATATGGAATGGTGTTCAACCCCATTAGTTATTAGAAAAATCACCCTTCTAAAATAATGAAACAAATGAGTGGATCAAGGCTCAAAAACAAGGATTCATTCAACTTTGACCAGAAAGAATGATGTACACTCTTAGACACTGGGTTCCTGTGAAGAAGGCGGAAGGGGAGAAAATGGAAAAGTAGAAATCAAGAGAATCAACATCCAGAAGTTCATGTGAAACACATTTCATTAAAATCTACAGGTAACTCACTGGGGGGGAAATGCTTTGCAAGTACCCTTTGATTCCTCAATATGTTTGTTGTTAGATATTTAAAAAAATAGATTGTCTCTGGAAATGAACAAAACAGTCTCACATACATTCCATGTGATACTGGGTAGATTAAAGCCGTGTGAAATTGAAGACTTAATTTTTCTTACTACTCTTCCTATAATTTACTTTAAGTTCTTTCTTTTACCTTATCTATAAATGAGAAAGTTATCTTAAAGGCTAAAGGTGTAAAATTATAAAACTTTAGAGATGGAGAACAATTTAATGATTGACAAGACTTAGGGATGGGGGGACAAGAGGAGGAGATGTGACTACAAAGGGGTGGATAGAGATCTTTGTGGTGAGGGAAATGTACTGCAGCTTGATTGTGGTGACTGTTAATGAATCTACTCCTGTGATAAAATGTCACAGAGCTCTACACACTACTTGTTTAAGTGTCAATTTCCTAGTTTGATATTGTACTATTATTTTGTAAGATGCAACCAATGGAAGAAAGTAAGTAAAAGGTACATAGTATCTCTATTATCTCTACAACTTCCTGTGAATAATCATTTTTAATAATAAACTGTTTCAGGAATGCCTGGGTGGCTCAGTCAGTTAAGTGTCCAACTTGATTTTGGTTCAGGTTGGTGAAATCAAGCCCTGCAATGGGCTCTGCTTTGACAGCACAGAGCTGCTTGGGATTCTCTCTCTCCTTTCTCCCTCCTCTGACTCATGTTCTCTCCCTCTCTCAACATAAATAAATAAACATTTAAAAATATAAATAAATAAGAATGAAGATGTTAACTCTATACTTAATGTGAGTTCTGCTGGATTTTGGGAATGGTAAATAGTGTGAGCCTCCAGAAAATCAGTCAGAGAGCCTACCATGCCACAAACTAATACCCGTGTGGACCAAAGAAATGCAACAAAATCTGACCAGATCACTGAGAATGCACAGAGTACCAGGGACAATCATTACTCTGCTCCTTCTACCCCTTGTTACCTGATCTTGTGCCTCAATTGACATCTGCTTTCACTTCAGTTAGGCTGGGGTGTGCACCTTGTAAGCTTTCAAGTGTTTCCTCAACTTCCTATGCCAAGACACACGTGACATCTTCTACATCACGAATACTTGGCTCTGGCAGTGTAACTAAGCATGAGGAGGTAATGGCTTCCTAAGATCGTGTGAGGCTTAAGTGGCAAGCCCCTCACTGTTCTAAGCTCAGAGCCATGATTGTCACTTTTGGAGAGACAACCTTCCTAATCCTTGAGATTCTTATCACCCAATACTGGTTACAGAGTGGGGCTCTATATTCTTAACTCCCTTTTTTGGCTAGTCAATTATAAACAATACATGTGTTGGAAAGGATATACAAGTATAAGAATATAAACAACACTCTTGGGCAACACAAGTCTTTGCTGTTGGGGCTCTGCTATGGATCATAGCAGTATCCCAGACCTCTACCCTCTAGACGCCAGTAACACCATTCCTCTAGTTGAGACAACACAAATGTCTCTAGACATTGCCAAATGTGCCATGGAGGGCAAGATTTACCCCAGTCAAGAACCAACGACCTAGAGATTTTACTAGCGAAATATATCCTGATAAACCAATGTTTTAGAAAAAGGAAATAACATGGAAAGAAGCACTTGTTGGGATGAGCACTGGGTGTTATATGGAAACCAACTTGACAATAAAGTATATTTTTTAAAAAGGAAATGAAAGTTTCTAGAACCATATTCTCCATAAATATATTTTTTGAAGTTTGTTTCTATATTTCAATAAGGAGCTCCCAATAAATAACTTTTCAATCACCCTGTGAACTTTGTCCACTCTTCAAACTATAAATCTTCATCCACATGCCAACAAGGTCATACTCCTCCAAGCTCTGAGAAAGCTCCTCTTCATTTTGGAACTTACAGTAGAATTGTTCCAACCATTCTAATCCACACTAGAAAGCACCCTGCTACTGGCTGTTCCTCATGCTAATCTTTCCAAGAGCTCCTACCCTGCAACCTTTCCAACTCCGCATCTACCTAGAATCTCGTCACCCTTGACTCAGTCATGCAGTTCCTCTTCTTGGAACCCTTTCTTGATTTCCACCACATTGGTTCAGTGATGGGTCCATTCTGCTTCCTCTCTGGCATTCACCTTCAGTATAACCATTCGTTTCCTTCTCTCTCTTCACATCTAGACTTCGTACTCTTACAACACTCATGTTATGCTAACACTTTCTTTTTAAAATATAGCATAAAGCACCAGCTAAATACATCAATAAATATAGGGGTATAAGGAAGAAACAAAATGGAAAGCAGAAAAGAGGGAAGGAGAGAAGGGGGAAGGAAGCAGGCAAACAAGATTTATTCAAGTGCTGCAGTTCCAGGAAAGCACTTGATAACTACAGGATGTTGCCAATAGTTAATTCTCTTTGTTTGTTTTTTCTCTCCCTCTTTGAAAGGCAAATTCCACGACAGAATTGGGTTGACCTTGGCTTGTTCACAGCTGTAGCCACGCAGCTTAGACAGCATCCAGAACCTGGTAGGAACTTAATGGAAAGTAAAGGCATCAGAAATGAAGCATTAACATCATAGAGTTCTGGTGTCAGCTCTCTTACTATGGAGAGAATTGAACATGGCACAGAAAAATCTGGGGCTCGGTTTCATCAACTGAAAAAGTTCTAGGAAGCCTGCCCTGTCAAACTGAAAGGATGGCTGGGGGCACCTGGATGGTTCAGTGGTTAAGCATCTGACTTCAGCTCAGGTCATGATCTCATGTTTTGTGGGTTTGAGACCTGCAGTGGGCTCTTTTCTGACAGCTCAGAGCCCAGAGCCTGCTTCAGACTCTGTATTTCCCTCTCTCTCTGTCCCTCCCCCACTCCATCTCTCTCTCTCTCTCTCTCTCTCTCTCTCTCTCTCTCTCTCTCTCTCTCTCTCCCTCCCTCCCTCCCTCCCTCCCTCCCCCTCTCTCAATGATAAATAAATATTAAATATTTTTTAAACTGAAGGGATATTTCTGAAAGCAAATAAACCAATGGATATAAAACTTCTCAGAAAATATTCTACATTCCAAGTTTTCAAAAGTTATGTTGAGAAAGGTAAGACAATGTTTTGGAACGTAACAGTGGTAGGTACAAAAGCCACTCATAACATTGTTAACCAGGATGCAACAGGAAGTTATTCAAATAAGAGGACTGACAGCTATCAGCAGAAGGGAGGTGGAGAAGGGCCAAAAGAAGGGAAGGAATATATATACAGAACCAGCAGTTCTAGCCAAGGAGAAGCCCAACCAGGTGTTTCTTTCACCTGAGAGCCCCTTGCTAGGTATGCCTTGCCTGACAGCCCTTTAACTGAGCCAGGGTGGGCCCTATGGGAGCAGGGAACCTGCACAGAAGCCCCACTAAGCTGACTTGAAGTTACCTTTAGCTGACTGTGATACTAAGATCTCGTCCTATGGACAGACTTTTCATATGATGTATGAGCAAGCATGTTGTGCTAGGCATGAGCAATTGAGCCAGAAGTGCCTATGTAAGCTCCTTGCCCAGCCCCCTAATACACAGAATAAAGCTCCCTGTACTATCCCATAGGGAGACTGCTTTGAGAGCTAGCTGTCTCCTTACTTGTAACAAGTAATAAAATGTTCTTTGCCTTCAACATTTCCTTGAGTTGTGTTCAACTTGATGTGCTCAAGTAGCAAACCACTTGAGTTCAGTTATAAATTGATCCTCAGAAGGGATGCAAAGGAAGAAAAAGTTAAATACATAAAAGTGATTGTGGTTCATTGATTAAAATAACTAAAACCTAAAAATACCTTAAATGTCTCACCATAAAATATATTTAACAAAATGTTGGGCCATTTTATCATCAATAAACAAATTTTAAATAACAGTGAAAAGTAAACACATGAAAAGAATATAGTAAAACTAATTGGTGCCAAATATACCCAAAACACAAATAATCTAGTGAAGAAATGGCAGAAGACATGAACAGATGTTTTTCCAAAGTAGACAGACAGATAGGTAACAGACACTCACATGAGAGAAATACAAGTCAAAACCATGATGACATACCACCTCACACCTATCAGAAGGGCTAAAATTAACAACACAGGAAACAACAGGTGTTGACGAGGGTGTGGAAAAAGGGGAACCATTTGCACTATTGGTTGCAAACTGGTACAGCCACTATGAAAAACAGTAAGGAGATTCCTCAAAATGTTAAAAATAAAACAAACCTACAGCCCAGCAAATGCACTACTAGGTATTTATCCAAAGGATACAAAAATACTGATTCAAAAGGGCACATGCACGCTGATGTTTATAGCAGCATTATCAATAATAGCCAAATTATGGACACAGCCCAAATGTTTATCAACCAATGAATGGATAAAGAAGATGTTATAAATATGTGCAATGGAAGATTAGTCAGCCATCCAAAAAGAATGATATCTTGCCATAGACAACAGCATGGATGGAACTAGAGTGTGTTATGCTAAGTGACATAAATCAGTCAGAGGAAGACTAATACTATATGATTTCACTCATATGTGGAATTTAAGAAACAAAACAGATGGGAGTGACTGGGTGGCTCAGTTGGTTAAGTGCCTGACTTTGGCTCAGGTCATCATCTCACAGTTCATGGGTTCGAGCTCGGGATGGACTCTGTGCTGACAGCTCAGAGCCTGGAGCCTCCTTCAGAATCTGTGTCTCCCTCTCTTTCTCTGCTGCTCTCCCACTTATGCGCTCTATCTCTCTCTCGCTCTCGCTCTCTCTCTCTCTCTCTCTCTGTCTCTCTCTCTCAAAAATAAGTAAATACAGATTTTAAAAAAGAAAAGAAACAAACCAGATAAACATAAGGGAAGAGAAAACAAGAGAAGGAAGCAACTATAGAGAACATCCTGAGGGTTGCTGGAGAGGAGGTGGGTGGGGAATGGGCTCCTGTGGAGCACTGAGTGGTATATGTAAGTGATGAATCACTGAAACCAATATTACACTATATATTAACTACCTAGAATTTACATACAAACCAAAAACAAACAAAAGAAGTATAAACTCAATGTTCTCTAAACACAATTAGCACAACTATATAAAATGACCATGTATGATAAAGATAGAGAAGTAAAAGTAATTCTGTATTAGGAGAGTACTTACTGCAAAGCCACCTCACCTAAGGCTAATTTCAGCAGAAAAGTTACTTTATATGAAGTATAAATGTCCGTTGGTTCCTATAACTCAGTAGAAGGGCTGGAGGAACAGATGAAGCTTCAGCTTCCAAGGGCACGGGACACCGCTGCCACAGGACTGGCCTGGAGAGAAAATCGTCACCCTAGCTGCCAAGCACGAAATGCAGAGTTTGATTAACAACAGCAATTGCTGCCTGTAAAATGTGCTTCTGTTCACAATTCTGCCCTGCAACCATCATTCTCCTTACACTCCAGATCTTCTGCAGGTAATACAGGCCAACAGTATGAAGGCTGTTTTCGCGCACGGCTCATCTTCACACCAAGGTCATGTGAACATTCTTAAGATTAGCAGATTTCACTCACAAGCCTGCCTCCGGAAAGCTGAGAACATTCCCAACTTCACTGTAAGTAAAATAATACACAGAATCCTATATAATGTCATAAAAACAGTCAGCATTACAATTCAGATTTTATAAATAGAAAAATTGAGTTATGTCTGTTTTATAAATTGTAGGTTGTTTGGGGTTTTTAGGAAAGAATATGTGGAAATTAAGAATCTAGAACTTTATTTCCTTTAAGCTACTTGCAACTGTGTACCTCTAAGGTAAGGTACCCCAGCTTGAAGATTACTAGTCTACTCCACTTTATCAGAGACCTCTAGAGTAGGAGACAAATACAGGGTAATCAGTTCAATTAATCTAATTTAATAGCTATTTAATAACTATTAAGTAGCAGGTTGTAAAAATGTGCAACAAAGAGTAAGAACAATGTAGGTGAGCCCTTCTAGATGAGACAGTTAAAAAGCTATATAAGGACACAGAGAGGTGGGAACATTGAGTGACGATGTCAGGGCTTAAAGCTGAAAGGAAGACTTGGGGCAAGTACTGAAGTCTTCAGGTCATCCACAAATAACGACATATTTTATTCTTCCTTTCCAACTCTGTAGACTTTTATATCCCTTTCTCATGTTAGGAACCTTGACCAATGTTGAAAAAAAATGGTGATGGCAACATTCTCTGAATTATTCCTGATAAATATCTTTGGTAATTCATAATTCATAATTGACTATGATGTTTGCTATAGGTTATTTTTCATGTTAAGCAAGTTCCCTTTTACTCTTCATTGCTAAGACTTTTAATAAGTATATTTATTTTCTCTGTTAATCTTTTAATATATTGAATGACATTAATGGACCCCTTATCTTGAAATGGCTTTTCCTTTGAGGAAGAAATGAAGTTTTCCAGAGGTAGTGTCTTGTCTTTAAAGATACTTAGATTCAGACTACTGCTAATTTGATTATGAACTTTGCAACTCTTCATTAACAAGATCCACCTGTAATGTATGATTCTTATATCATCCTTAAAAAGTTTTGGCATCCATGCTATGCTACTTTCAGGGGCACCTAGGTGCCTCAGTTGGTTAAGCATCCGACTCCTGATGTTGGCTTAGGTCATGATCTCACAGTTGTGAGATCACGGCCCACATCAGGCTCTGCACTGGCATGGAGCCTGCATGAGAGTCTCTCTCTCTGACTCTTGAATACTGAGAACAAACTGAGGGCTGATGGGGGAAAGTAAGAGGGGAAAGAGGTGATGGGCATGGAGGAGGGCACTTGTCAGGATGAGCACTGGGTGTTACATGGAAACCAACTTGACAATAAACTATAAAAAAAAAAGGACTCTCTCTCTCTCCCTCCCTGTCTCCCTCTACACTCCCCACTGCAAACTCTCTGTGTCTCTCTCTCTCTAAAAAAAAAGTTTTGCTATTTTCATAAAATAAGCAAAATAATATTCCCGCTTTTATATCTTCAGAAGAAGTTGTTAATGTTTAGAAGTATTTATTTTTTTAATTGTTAATATGACTCACACATGCACACAATGAAGGCCGGAAACTCTACCCCACCATCTTGCTGACATCACTCCCAAAATTATATTTCTTAAAAGTTGGCACATTTCATCTGTTTTCAAATTCATCATCATGACATTCTCCTCACATTTTTAGTTTCTGAAGCCTCTCCAGAGTAGTTAAGTTCCCTTTTTACACTGCTAATACAGTTAATTTGGGCATAAGCTATGTCCATCCTCAGAAGGAATCTCACTTCTGATTCCTTCTGGTTGTTCTAAATCCATGGCACAGCAGTATGCCCAGAGCCACAAGGTGTGCCATAATCATGGATCTTATAGATACTTGGCAGACTTTAAATATTCATTTATTACTTATTAATGAAACAATAATGTCTATAGGTCCCTTGGGCATTTGTCCACTTTTAAAACATTCAATCCACAATATCAGAAAATTCAATTATTAAACAGCAAAGATCAAGGTAAATGCACCCAGTGTAATGCCAAATAGGACAAATTCTGAGAAGTCTCCCACATTCTTAGGGGAGGACACAAAAATTGTGTACAGTAGCTGAACATTATTATATCTTAGTGGTAAGTGTTCAAATGGTGAATGTGGCTTAAGCACTCACATGTGCCACAACTCAATACTGTAAGCAGATCCCAACTTGTCAGACTCAGTGGAATTCACTGTATTTCCTAGTTTTACAGTGTCGTTTAGGAGCTGCACCAAACCCCTCTCTGTCTCCTCTGACAACTGAGAGATCACTTCCTCTGGGCAGAGGCAATGCTGCTCTAACTGGTCAGATTTCAGAACACATGGGAAGTTGTGTGTGTGAATAAAGGCAATGAGGAAATCTTCAGTTTGGCTATTTCTCCTCTAAGATTTGTAGGAGTAAACTCTTGATCCCATTTGAATAGTAACTTCCAAGATTCAGTCTTGGGCCAAGGAAGGGTGGGGGGGGTACCATTCATACCAAAGTTAAAGAAGATGCCCACGAGATCCCTGTGCTTAGGGCCCAGTGCCTCTGAACACTTTACTCGGGAGCATCCTGAAAGGATTTGGGAAAACTACATGCCCTCTCACACGTTTTTTAATTGACACTTAAGACTGTTTAAAAAGATTCTTTAAATACTTGCAGTGATATAATTTGCAGCACATTATAATATTGACATTTAAAATAAAACTGATATTTACTCTTTCAAATGTATCCCATGGAACCTGAATGTCATAGAAATTTGACATCCACTATCAAACATTTTTTAAAATACGAGATGTTTTTAAGGTTAAAAATTTTACAAATTTCTTTTTTCTCTTTCCAGTTCTTATCCAAGGAAGAAAATTATTTAAAACCCCTTGATCTCTTGATGTGGCTGTTAACCCTTCTGAATGCCTGTAAAGGAACCAAAATAGGACAGAGAGTTGAAATGATGGCATGCCTCAAATTCAAAAAGGACAACGTCAAGGAGTCTTCTGTTAAGACACGAACTGTGTGTTTGCAGGTGTTGAAGAAAAAACATGGATGGAGCAGGAAACAGAAAGGTAAACTAGGTCCTATTAGAACCCAGATTCAGGCCCCAGGGTCAGGCCCACGTTTGTACTTAACCAGAAGACATAAATGATCATTAACTTTATTACTAACGTTTACTATTTTTACACATAATAATAACTAACTATTATTTTTGACAAGAAAAAACATTTTTAAGGCAGATGTGCCTATCACATTCCACTTTTCCATGTGCTGGATAGTATTTTTATAAATGCCTAAAGTCTCCACAACATTATATTAAGGAGAATGTTTATCTTTTTTAATGTTTATTTACTTTTGAAAGAGACAAATGGAATGCAAGCAAGGGAAAGGCAGAGAGAGAGGGAGACACAGAAGCTGAAGCTGGTTCCAGGTTCTGTTGTCAGCACAAAGCACGATGCGGGGTTCGAACCCACAGACTGCAAGATCATATCTTGAGTCAAAGTCAGGCACTTTCCTAACTGAGCCATCCCGGGTCCATGGAGAATGCTTTTAATTGGATATGCAGGGGAGAAATATCTCAAAGTGTCTACAATATTAATGGAAATGATTAACTCATGGACCTAGTAAAGTTAGAATAAGAGCTGTCTTCACATGAGGCTAGAGCTTATAGTTCAAATGGTTGGACCAAAGGACTTTATTCTTTCTACTTCTTGCCTCTGGTTCTTTGATGATTGGTTCTATTTACAGTGAGTTTTGTCTTTTGTCTCCTAGAAATGGTTTTCACTCAATCCTGGGCTCAAATCTTGCCCCAACTTGTATAACATGAAGCGTGAATCTCTTCCCTTATTTCTCTACAAAACTTTAACCTTCAGTCTGACTGGATCAGCCTACGTCACTTGCCTCTCAGCCATCCCTCCATTCCTGAACAATCAACTGTGGCTGAAGATTAGAGATTCACTCACTGGTTTACTTAGGTTTCAGCCACAGATCCCACCCTAAAGACCTGAGTAGATTCAGCTTCCCCAGAAGCACAAGGAACTACCTAAGAGACACATGGATATTTATATGTAAAACAGGGCAGGATCACACAGAAAAGAGGAAGTTCATCCTAGACAGCTAAACTACCAACTATGGGAAGAACACATTTCATGTGTTTCACAGTAGGTTCCTAACATCTGGGCAATAACATTCTGCTGACAAAACTGTCAGATGGTCTCATTGGCTGCACATTTGTCAAAAAGAAGAAAATGAAATCAGAAGTGCTTTGTGACATGTCTGAGAACTGACAGGAGGGGTGAAGGCCTCCCATCTTCAACTAGCCCTACCTGTGAGTGGCTCACAGAAATGACCATCCAAAATGAATTTTTCATAGTTGTGTCCAGTGCTGTTTTTTCTTGCAAGTTTTATTGAGACATAAAGAAATATAACACTGTGTAACCTTATGAGATACAACATAAGGGGTTGATATAAATATCTAATTCACAATGATTACCACAACATATCTACTTACCATGCATTACCTCAAATAGTTACAATTTTTTTTTGTAATGAGAACTTTTAAGGTCTACTCATCTGGCAACTTGCAGATACACATACAGTAGAGTGAACTATAGTCATGTTGTACATTATTCCCAGGAACTTCTGTATCTTATAGCTGGAAGTTTCTGTCTTTCAATCACCTTTACCCATTTTGTCCTTGTTTCTGGCACCACCAATCTCTTCTCTGTATGTGTGATCTCAATGTTTTATTTTATGATTCCACTTACAAGTGAGATCATACAATATTTATCTTTCTCTCTTTGACTTTTTCATTTAGCATAAGGCTATCGAGACCCACACATACTGTCACAAATAGCAAGCTTTTCTTCTCTTTGATGGCTTAACAATATACCATTTGTTTATATATCCCATTCATTTATCCGTTCATCCACCAATGGACATTTAGGTTCTTTCATGTCTTGTCTACTCTACATAAGGCTCCAATGAACATGTAAGTACAAATACCAATTCAAGACAGTGGGTTTTTTCCTTCCCAAAAAATACCCAGAAGTGGATTTGCCAAAAAATATGATACTTCTATTTTTAGTTATTTCAAGAAGACGTCACACTCTTTTACATGGCTGCTGCACCAATTTACATTCCACCGACACTGCATCAGGGTTCTCTTTTTTTCAAAGAACTCAGTAAACACCTATGTCTTCTCTTTTGATAATCTTTATAATACATCTTCATATCTGGTCATAAGCCCTGAAAGTTTCCAAGTTTCTAAGAAGATTTTTTTGCTATGCACATAAATTATAAGTTAGTCAATTTCCATAAAAATACTCGATAGGGTTTTTTTATAAGTTGTTTTGAAAGTACATACAATTTGAAAATGATTGGCTTTATAAAATTATTGAGCCCTCAATCCATAAACATGTCTATTTATTAGATATGAAATTGTCTTTAAGTTATGGCAACAGTCTTTTCTGTTTCTTAATGAAAAGCTCAGCAAAAATGATACTTTATTCCTGGCTATTTCATCCATTTGAACCTATAATAATTACATTTCAAATAACTTTTTAAAGACCCCACGTGATGCAGTCAGTTATGCGTCTGGACTTCAGCTCAAGTCATGATCCCACAGTTTGTTATTTCAGCTCCACATCAGGCTCTCTGCTGTCAGCACACAGCCCACTTTGCATCCTCTATCTCTCTCTCTTGTCTCCCCACGTCGTTTTTTCTCTCTCTAAAATAAATAAACATAAAATTAACCGGGAGTCACCTGTGTGGCACAGTCAGTTCAGTGTCTGGCTCTGGCTCAGGTCACATTCAGGGTTCATGAGGTCAAACCCCACATTGGGTTTGCTGCTGTCACAAGGTGACTCTGCTTCAGATCCTCTCTCCCTCTCCCTCTACTCATCCCTCAATTGTGCTCTCTCAAAAATATATAAAACATCTAAAAAAATTTGTATCTTTCTTAAAAAAATAAAGAAAATAAAATTATTTTTTATTTCTTCATCTGGCAAAGCCAAGAATGGAAGAAAGAAAACTGCTTTTGTATATTGACTTTATACCCATTATGTTGCTATATTTTATTGGCAATCCCATTTAATTGTCTTCCATTAACTATACATACAATAATGTACCATAAAATGGTAGTAACATTAGTTGCTCCCTTCCAAACTTTATGTGCCTTTCCTCTTTCTTGCTTTATTAAACTGACATAAAGCTTCATAACAATGTTGAATAAGACTGTTGCCAGTGGGCATCATTCATCATACTCAATCTGAGGTAAAAAGGGAAATGTTATTCCAAAGCTACCAAAGCTCTTACCACATGGACTCAAATGATCTTACATCTGAACACACTTAGGAATCTGAAATCAATCCTATTACTTCTCAATTGCTGCATCACTAAATACCATGGATTTAGTGTCTCTTTAAACATTATATAGTTTCCGTGCATCAGTAGGTTAGGCACTAACACTCTGGGTCCCCTCTACAGACTCTTACAAGGCTGCCAGCAAGGTGTCAGCCAAGCCCTGAACAAGGCTGAAGCACTGGATATTACTCTAACATCACATGGTCATTTGCTGGGAGGTGCTTCAGTCTTGCTGGATGACACAGTCACAGCAAGGAAATGGCAGACGTTTACATAGCTCCTGCCATGAAGCAAAACTGGTATCTCCTTCTATTGGCTCAATTTGGGAATGGAACTGCTGTTGTTGATTAGGCCTCACAATGCTCCAAATCAGACTGGTATTTTCTACACAGATACCTCAGGGGAAGAAGCTTATTCCCACCTCTACAAAGAATTTAGACAAAGCACTGCAGATGTTTGTCCAAAGGCTCTTCTAATGACTCTTACAGACCCAAGACATAGATAATGAAGGGGATTAAAAGACACAAGAGTTACTATTAACTCTGGCCCGGAGAAAAAGAGCCTAACTTAGAGATAAGAAACAGACAAAAGCCAAACATAAGTGACTGCACATACCTTTGCTAATTGGTGCCACAAATACCTTCCCTTACACTGATATCCATTATGAGGATGGGTAAGAAGATTAGTTAAAACTTAAACTCATATAAAAGGCCGGCACATCTAGGACCCCTATGGTGCTTACACCTTCAACATACAACAAGGTTTACACAAGCAACTTACTAACCAGCGCAAATACCATCTTCCTTTTGTGAGCCAGACAGAATAACTCCTAGCGTATGCCTAAATCTTAGCATTATTGATATAAACAAATGTGTTTGTTATCTGCTTTTCACTGAGAATATCCCGTTATCTTATTCTTTGTAAAAAAAAAAAATAAAAAATTAACTACCTCACTGAAATTAGAGTAGTTCTGCAAAAATGCCTCTGTAAAACCTATTTCTGAAATAAGGTGTATTTAAAAAGTGTATTTCTGTACACTTTTTAAAGCATCTTATCACTGAGAATTATTTGTGGTAAAAATTCCACTCTTTGATGTCATGTTAACATTTGATCTATAAATAAAGGCACAAAAACTGGCAGAGCAGAGATGCCTGCCTGGTGATCGAGACACCTAGGGTCTCTCACTCCCTTTCTCTGACACTGTTCATCCTTTCAGGGACCCAGGACCTGCTGGAACTGGACTTCTGCAGTCTTTGACAGAATTCATTTCCTGTCGGATGTATGAGTCACAGCTCAGCTTCTTACAGACCCTCAGCTGAGGCCACCCTCAAGTCCTAAAGATTAACTGCAATTCCAATGTCATGTTGTTCTCTCCATTAGCAGTTTGTACCTGAATGTTTGTTGCTTCAAAGCCAGCAGGAAATTCTGTCCCTCCAATCTATAAACAAAGCATAATCAAGGCAGTGACATCATATGGCCTTGCCATGCTCTATTATCAGAATCAACTCCCACGTGTTGTCTACTCAGAGGGAAGGGATTACACCAGGACGAGGATCAGTGGGGTTCGGTCTCCAATGTGGACACCACACAACAAAGTCTCCTCAAGGTGAGGTATGTTTTCACTCTCATGCCACATTAGAGGATTTCAGGGAAGGCCTGGAGAGCTACACCTCAAAATCCTAGAGGAAGAATTCCATCAACAAAAGATGTGAGTCTAAGAGTTCTTTTCCCTATTTGTCAGTGACTACGTCTGAATCCCACCGAGGAATCCCAATTAGAGAAGGCATGACCAGACAGCTTCACTTCAGTGGGTCAAGGAAGAATGTCACTGTATGACCCCACACCCTAGCACTGAGAAGGAATTCAGGTGAAAGACTGAAGTGTAGTTGTTGACAGAAAGAATGTTCCAAAGAAGGGGTGGACAGAATCTGAAAAAAGGGCTGAAATGGTCCAAATTGAGGATCAAGCTCTGAGACAGAACAGAAACTTGACCATCACCTGCCATGAAAGGAGAATGTGAATAGCACAAGAAAGGCACAGTAAAGTTGTCAGCTCTTTGGAGGGGCTGATGGAAAGGCTGCCAACAAATTGATGGGCCAAATCCACAAAGGTTTGGCCACAGCTATTTAAACACGACTTACCCAAGGCCAGAACAGAGTAACCTTTCTTGAGGGTAGGTCAGTTTCTCCAGCTATGTAGGCAATAAATGGGAAGCAAACAGAGCCTGAAATAGGAAAAAAACATACTTGGGGAAAAACCTCACAGCCCCAAAGGACACTTTGCTAAGGGTTGTATGCATCCAACACTTTCTTCTGAGTTTCCTCATGTGATTGTGTTCCGTTGCTATGGTAACGAATTACCACAAAATTACCATCTTAAAACAATAGGCATCTCACAATTTCTGTGCATCAGAATTCAGGGCATGACTTGGCTCAACTAGATTCTCTGCTTTTGGTCTTACAAGGCAAACACCAAGGCAGGAGGAATTTTGCTCCTTTCTGAAGATCCTGGGGAAGAACCTGCTTCCAAGGTCATGTAGGATGCTGAAGAATTCAATACCTGCTCAAATGGTCAAATCTACAAAGGCACTTTGAACCATTTCTGTGACTCAAATATTTCTGCCTTCCACCTCTGTTTTCCTCTTTTGTTCCTTGGGGCTCACGTGATTACTTTGAGCTCAGCTGGATAATCCAGGGGAATCCCCTATTTTAAGACCAACTATAGTCCCCTTCTTTACTGTAAAGACCCTTCTGTCATATAACACAACACATTCTTCAGGGCGTTATCTCATCATAACTGACTATCATGGGATTAGGGCCTGAAGCCATCTTGGAGGCCATTCTTCTGCCTACTTCACTTTCTGCCTAATTGTTCATAATACACACAGAGTTCTGTGAGGATTTGCCCCCTTCATTAATGATATCACCATTGTTCCAAGGTGCTCAAGTGCAAACCTTCAAAACGAGGCCTGACTTCTCTGTTCTTTCACATCCCATGTCCTACTTGTCAGCGGTCCTGAAGCTCCACATTCAAAGTAAAGTACATCCAGAAACAGACAACTTCTCATCACCTACATTGTTTTCTAGACTAGGGTCAGCATCATGGGTGGCCTGAAATAGCTTTCAAAACTTTGTCTTTGCACATACATTCTCTCCCCATGATCGCTCCTCAAGAAGTTAGCCATAATTCGATGAAAAAGACTGAAATCTTGCCATTTGCAACAATAGTGGGAACTGGAGTGTATTATGCTGAGTGAGGCAAGTCAATCATAGAAAGACAGATGTCATATGGTTTCACTCGTATGTGGAATTGAGAAACATAACAGGTGACAATATGGGAAGAGATGGAAAAATAAGTTACAGAGATGGAGGCAAACAATAAGAGACTCTTAAATACAAAGAACAAACAGGGTTGATGGGGTTGGGGGTTTGGGAGGGTGGAGAAAATGGGTGATGGACATTGAGGAGGGCACTTGTTGGGATGAGCACTGGTTGTTGGATGTAAGTGATGAATCATGGGAATCTACTCCTGAAGCCAACTGTATGTTACTGTCACATACATAACACTGTATGTTAGCAAACATGCCTAACAAATAAGAATAAAAGGTGGAGAATACCAATAAATAAATAAGTAAAATAAAGATAATTTATTAACAAAAAGAAAAGAAGTTGGCTATAATTATCATGAACATGTTAATCCCGTGTTATAATTCCTCTGTTCTCAGCCATCTAAGTTGTACAATCTTGAAGCAAAATCCGCAGTCTTCACAATTGTTGGCAAGCTGTGGCTTACTTGGCCATCCACACAGGACAGCCTTTAGGTGGTTGGAGTCAGGATACGTGTGGCTACAAATCAAGGGATGGAAAGTGCTAAGAAGGCAGTCTGCGAAACACACTCAGTGAGGCATCAGGATTTTCTTTCTGAGACTAGGAATTTTTTGTTAAAAAATTAAATCTTACAGAGCCATTGAAGGTAGCAAAGTCGGTTAAGCGTACCACTCTTGGTTTAGACTAGGGTCACAATCTCACAGTTTCCTGAGTTGCAGCCCCATTTGGGGTTCTACATGGAGGTGACAAGCCTGCTTCGGATTCTCCCTCTCACCCTGCCCCTCCACTGCTTGCGCTGTCTCTTTCTCAAAATAAGTAAATAGACTTAAAAAAAAATGAACCCTCACAAGTGATAACACATAACTAGCAATGAGCTGTGATTACTCTGTGACTATGTGGCACAAGACACAAGCCAGGCCACTGGACCCACTGCCCAGGACAATTTCCATAAAAACTAATCAATCACTCCCCTCTAGTGGTGAGCATGTATGATTACAGCTGCTCTGTCAATAACAAATCTTTATCCAAAATGATTCTTCTCCTTCCTTAGATGAATGTTTTTAAGATAACGGTAGCTGTCAGGGTCCATTCAGGAGGCCTAAACCATACAGAAAATAGAACAGAGAAAGTGTTTCTGTTTGCATATGAAGAACATTTAGAAACAGAACATGTAAAGATAACAAAGTTTGGAATATAAAAGAGAATTCAGGGGAGTTCAGGAATAGCAGATACAGCGAGCAGCCAATACTGCTAGGGATGGAGCTGAGTACATGAGGAAGGAATAAATAACAAGGAAGGATTCTGAAGCTGAACATTCAGATCTCAGTGGAGAAACTATGGACGTGGCCCACTGCATAACAGACACATGCTGCCGGCATGTACAGAGAACTGCTACAAGAAGCCACCTGCAGGCAGGAAACGACACACTGGGCTGATGGACCTGGCTGGGAGACTACCAGCTTGGAGGAGGAGAGAAGGAGCTCCTAGAGGGTGCTGGGAAGTTACCACAGTGAGGACGGTGAGACCTGCCGGGACACAAGCCTTAAAGGCACCACTCACCACAAAGGTTAACTAACTTGAGAACTTACAAAAAAAAAAAAAAAACATAAAAGAAAACAAACTAGAAAGTTATAGGAGTCGACTGAAGGGAAGAGCTGAAGACAGAACTTCCAGGGAGGGTCAAAACAAATAAATAAATATATATATAGAGAGAGACAAAATTCTCAGTAAAGTAAAAATTGAAGAAATTTCTTCATCTGCTAATTGGCATCTACAAAAGGCTACCACTAATGATATATATGATGGAGAGGCCGTGAATGCTTCCCCCAACTACCAGGGATCAGAAATTGATAAAGATCTCTTCTCTTATCCCCTCTAAGCAATACCTTTATGACGTTCCTATCTAGTAAACAGGCAAGAAAAACAGAAAATGACATGTGAAAAGGTCAGAAATGATGGTAAACTGACCTTAGTTGTAGATGACATGGTGGTATGCACATACGACCACAAACACAGACAAACATATCTGCTGGAAAAAATAAGTAATTTAAAGTAACATCATAGATAGAAAGTCAATATAGAAATATAGAAAAATCAATATAGAAAGATCAATTTTATATTCCATATGTTAGCAAAGATCAACTGGAAAATGAACATTTTACCACACTATATGAAACAGGATCAAAAGATCTATTTACTTATGAATAAATTTATCCAACAGTGAGCCCGACCTCTACAGTGAAAACTACAAAACAGTGATGACAGAAATCAAATCACCATAAATAGATGTAGATGTATAGTATTTGTGTCTTGCAAAAAGTAATAACATCAGGATATCAATATATCCACATCTTCAATTCATTCTCAATCAACGTTTTGGCAGACAGTTTTGTAAAAAATGACAGATACCAAAATGTACAAGATAAGATAAAAACTGACAGAAAAAATCATCTCAAGAAACAACAATGTTAGAAAATCACATCACCTATATAAAAACTTATCCAATTAAATTATCAAATCACTGAGATATTGACTTAGAGACAGAAAAATGAGTCCTTGGAACGAAAAATTTATATAAAAATTGACTCATTCATATACAGTTATTTTGTTTGACACGAAAGAGCTAAGGCTACTCGGTAGAAGAAAGAAAAGTCACAAATGATGCTGGGAAAAAATACAAATACCTGTATGATTAAAATAACAACATGATTCATACCTTGTACCACAAACAAAAACCAAACCCTTGATCATAAAACTTAATGTTATAAATCATCTAGAAGAAGACCTAAGGGCACCTGAGTGGCTCAACATCGGCTCAAGTCATGAACTCACTGTTCCTGAGTTCGAGCCCTTCATCAGTGCCGACAGCTTGAAGCCTGGAGCCAGCTTCAGATTCGGTCTCCCTCTCACTCTCTGCACCTTCCCTGTATGTGCATGTGCGCTCTCTCTCTCTCTCTCTCTCTCTCTCTCTCTGTCTCTCTCTCTCTCTCTCTCTCTCTTTCTCTCTCTCTCTCTCTCTCACAAAAATAAACATTGTTTAAAAAAAGAACAATACCTAAAAATGTATCTTTCTCAACTTAGGGGATGCTAACATATCATAGAGAGAAAACCAAAGTAAGTAAGCAATAGCAAAAAAAAAAAACTGGATTTCATCAAAAATGTTGTTTCATTTACCATCTCTGTCCATAAACACAAGTCCCTAGTAGTAGTAAAATTTGTAACCTGAGAAGAAACATATTCCTGTGGCCCCAAATGATGAAGAATTGGGTGTTCTAAATTTTAATTTTATCTCCATTTAATTGTTCCTGTACAAGATAAGCAAATTCCAGAGAAGAACAGGTGCCCAGTTAACACCAGTACTTACATCCAGTTTCAGAATCCTGGAGCTACCAGGAGACCTTCAATGTGATTTACTTGCCCATATCAGCTACTTTCACCTACAGCTGTTATTAAGCCAATTCTTTCTTGTAAATGTTGGAGGCATTTTCTTGTTTACATCATTTCCCTTTGTCGAATTCAAGGGGAATGTGTCTTCTCTAGTTCACGGGGGCCAGACTTGAACTTTCTTTTCATCTCCTTTCAGGATCCAGGAATATCTAGGGAGCTATGTCAGCATTTCAGTCCTCGTCTACACCAACATTTTTGGTTGTTTTTCTTATATCCTCACGAATGTAATTCCTCTCTAAATTCCCAAACACATTTCATTATCTGAGTGCATCATACAAGTAGCTTATCTTCTTAGTTGTCTAAAGCCCATTTGCCTGACAAGACACACACCTGTTGGCTACACCTCAACAGGCTGTAATATTTAAATGCTTCTCTAGAACACAAGCCTAATACTCACTTCACTGCAAAATCAAGAGCTTTGGACTCTACTCACTGGGACAACTTAACCTTGCTCTCTTTCATCAGGGTTGCGGTATTGACACAGCCTGCTGGATATGACTTCTAAACGACAGCATGATCCTCAACTCAAGAACTCCCACTGGCACTCCATCCATTCTTCTTGCCCCAAACCACTCGGGAATGAGGTCAGGGATGTCCTTCCACTTCTATTTTCCACCCAACCAGTAGCAGCACAAATTTATCCAACAATGAGCACTAGGATTTCTTCTGCTAGAATGCTCCTAAAAATCAACTGCCACTCTAACACATGAATAGACATTTCTCCAAAAAGAACATCCAGATGGGCAACAGGCACATGAAATAATGCTCAGCATCACTCATCATTAGGGAAATACAAATCAAAACCGAGATACCACCTCACGCCAGTCAGAGTGGCTAAAATGAACAAATCAAGAGACTATAGATGCTGGCGAAGATTGGAGAAACGGGCACCCTCCTATACTGTTGGTGGGAATGTAAACTGGTGCAGCCGCTCTGGAAAACAGTGTGAAGGTTCCTCAAAATATTAACAATAGAACTCCCTGATGACCCAGCAATAGCACTGCTAGGGATTTACTCAAGGGGTAGAGAAGTGCTGATGCATAGGAGCACATGTACCCCAATGTTCATAGCCGCACTTTCAACAATAGCCAAATCATGGAAAGAGCCTAAATGTCCAGCAACTGATGAATGGATCAAGATGTGGTTTATACATACAATGGAATACTACATGGCAAAGAGAAAAGAATGAAATCTGGCCATTCGCAGCAACGTGCATGGAACTCGAGGGATTCATGTTAAGTGAAATAAGTTAGGCAGAGAAGGACAGATACCATATGTTTTCACGCATAAGTGTAACAGGAGAAACTTAACAGAGAACCATGGGGGAGGGGAAGCAGTAAAATAGTTGGGGAGAGGGAAGGAGGCAAATCATGAGAGACTCTTGAATGCTGAGAACAAACAGGGCTGATGGGAGAGGGGGACAGGGGACGGGGTTGATGGGCATGGAGGAGGGTACTTGTGGGGATGAGCACTGAGTGTTATATGGAAACCAAATGACAATAAACTATAAAAGAAAAAAAATTAACTGCCACCGTATGAGAGAACTGTCCCATAATGCCCATCACATACTTGACTGTCTACCTGGCATCAGCCAGGATACAACCGGAAACCATGTTTATGTGCATAGAATCACCTGCTGCTCTTCAGTGCAAGGTCTTGTTTTATCAAATACCACTAGCAACTATTTTTCAATGGTCTGAGAGAAGAATCTGCCTCAAGTAGCTTTCAAAACCCAAGACAACTTTACCAAGAAATCCTACTTGATTTCAGCCCAAAATCCCAGATTCCAGTATATATATGATGGCAGAAACCTCTGTCATATAAATAGTCACCAACTAGGGGGAGCGGCAAGATGGTGGAAAAGAAAGGAGCCCCATTACCTCCGTCCACCTGCAATTATCAAACTGAGAAGAATTAAAAAGCCACAGGTTTCTGATCTCCAAGAATGGAGGTGTGTGTGCACCGACCCCTTATCAACAGCAGTCTCATAGTTGCCTGAGTGAGTGAGTGCAAGCTGGAACCGGAGACTTTAGGGGAGGGAGTGCCGGGCTGGGAGACAAAGCGCCCAGAGGCTTGGCGCTGGGCCCACAGAAACCCACGTATCCATAGGCGCACAGCTCCGTGGACAGCCACGCGGGTGGGGTGGCCGTGAGACCAGAGGCGGACAGATCAGAGAGGAGCCATGGGCACGAGCGCATGCACGCGCAGGGCGGCAGGTATCCAGAGGAGCAGGGACCTTCACAGTCACGCAAGTCACCACCTGGCAAGGCAGCAGAGAGACCAGGAGAAGAAAAGTAGAGACTGAATCACTCACAGCGTAATCCCTGGAGAGGAGAGATTTAGCCCAGGACTGAGAGCCGCTGACCAAGGAGAGAGAGATCTGTTCCCCTCAGGGGAGTTGTTCTTTCTTGGGCGGGCAGCTCACCGACTTCAGGCAGAGCCAGGGAAAAAACTGACTTCACAATCCCCCTATTCGATCCTGACCAGAAAGCCACCCGCTTGTAGGAGATTTCACCTGTGGTGGCAATATTGAGTGCATGGGCAAGGACTTAGAAACCAGGCAGAAATTAAAAAACAGAAACAATTAGACCCGCCCAAGGCACACGGAGGTTAGATTCAAGAAAGTGGCTGGCAACGCATGGTCTGAGGGGGGCTTGGGGCGCCTGCCGCCATTCTTCTCCCCGCATCCACTAAGGCGGGGCTTCAGAGAACAGCCCCTGAGACCCGACCTACCTACACCAAGCCATGCCCATCCACACTGGAGAGCTGCTGTGCTTGTGCTTATTACCTTTATTTGTTTTTTTTCTTAATATTTTTACTTATTAATTTTTCCCCCTGTCTTCTCTTTACTATTTTCTTATTTCCTTCTTTTCTCCATTTCCCTCTGGAGTCTAGGAAAATCCAACATTTAGGCACTGCTGTGCCTAGATCAACTCTTACCATCCAGAAAGTTTTTCCTTTATCTCATCCCTATCGTCCCCCTCTGCAGGTTTTAAGCTCTCAGACTGTCCTTTATCTCTGACTGTCACTGTCCCACCCCCCACCCCCCACCCCCGGGTCTGCATTTTTTTTCTTTTCTTTCCCTCTCTTTTCTTTCCTCTTCCTTTTTTTCTTTCCCCTTTTGGTTTGCTTCTTTACTTGTTCTACCAGTACATTTGTGTGCCTGTGTTCTCTGTGTTTGTCTGTCTGTTTTCCTTTTCAGGGCTACCTCAAGAAACAACCCAAAGCACACATAGTGGAAAGTCCCAAATATCGCTGAGTGGGGAAATAAATTGATCAAAGGCATAACAAGAGAAACCAAGAGACACCATTAAAAGAGCATCTCCTGAAATGACAGACTCTAGACACTCAAAGAGCCTCCTTCTATAGAGGAATACTAATAAACTCACAGTGCAGAATGAGCTTTTAAAACTGACAAGAGACAGAAAGCTAGCCAAAATGACAAAATGAAAGAACTCTCCTCTAAAGAAACTCCAGGAAGAAATCACAGCTACAGAATTGCTCAAAACAGACACAAGCAACATAACTGAACAAAAATTTAGAATGATTGTCATAAAAATTCATCTCTGGGCTTGAAAAAAGCATAGAAGCTGTCAGAGAAGATATTGATACAAAGACTAGGAACCTTCAAAATAACTGTGATGAGTTTTAAAAGGCTATAAATGAGATGAATAATAAAATGGAGGCTGCCACTGCGTGGATTGAAGAAGCAGAGAGGAGGATAGGTAAATTAGAAGACGCAGTTATAGCAAAAGAGGAGGCCGAGAAAAAGAGAAAGAAAATGATTCAGGAACAAGGAGGAATCAGAGACCTGAGTGATACAATCAAATGGAACAATGTCTATATCATAGGAGTTCCTGAAGAGGGAGACAAAGACAGAGTTCTTGAAGGGGTGCTGAACCAAATTATACATGAAAATTTTCCCAATCTGGGGAAAGAGAAAGACATTGAAATTCAAGAGACATACCAAACTGCCCTAAGACGTAAGGTAAACTGACCTTCAGCATGACATTTCATAGTGAAGCTGGCAAAATATAAAGATAAAGAGAGAATTCTAAAAGCAGCTAGGGATACAAGGGCCTTAACATAAAAAGGGAAACCTATCGGAGTGGTTACAGACCTATCTACTGAAACTTGGCAGGCCAGGAAGGAATGGCAGGAAATCTTCAATGTAATAAATAGGAAGAATATGCAACCAAGAATTCTTTATCCAGCGAGCCTATCATTCAAAAGAGGAGAGATAAAGGTTTTCTCATATAAACAAAAGTTGAGAGAATTCATCACCAACAAACCAGCCCTACAAGAAATCTTCAGAGGGACTCTATGAGGGAAATGTAGCAAGGAATAAAGGTACCAGAGACATCACTACAAACATGCACTCTACAGGGAACACAATGAATCTAAACCCACATTTTTCAATAATAACACTGAATGTCAATGGACTGAATGCTCCAGTCAAACGACACAGGGTAGCAGAATGGATCAAAAACCAAAACCCATCTATTTTCTGTCTAAAAGAGACTCACCTTAGACCTGAAGACACCTTCAGATTGAAAGTAAGGGGATGGAGAAATATCTACCATGTGACTGAACACCAAAAGAAAGCTGGAGTAGCCATACTTATATAGGACAAACTAGACTTTAAAATAAGGCAGTAACAAGAGATGAAGAAGGACATTATATAATATTTACAGGGTCTCTACATCAAGAAGAGCTAACAATTATAAACAATTTTGCCCCAAATTCAGGACTCCCAAATACATAAAACAATTAATCACAAACAGAAGCAATCTTATTGATAAGAATGTGCTAATTGCAGGGGACTTTAATACCCCACTTACAACAATGGATAGGTCAACCAGACAAAAAATCACTAAAGAAACAATGGACCTGAATGCACACTGGAGAGGATGGAATTAATAGATATATTTAGAATTCTGCATCCTGACGCTAGGGAATTCACTTTCTTCTTGAGTGCACATGTCACATTCTCCAAGATTGATCACATACTGGGTCATAAAACAGCCCTCCATAAATACAAAAGAAGTGAGATCATACCATGCACACTTTCAGATCACAATGCTATGAAACTCAAAATCAACCACAGGGAGAAAACTGGAAAACCTCCAAAAATGTGGAAGTTAAAAACTACCCTACTAGAGAATGATTGGGCAAACCAGGCAATTAGAGAGGAAATTAAAAAATATATGGAAATGAATGAAAATGAGAATACAACAATTCAAACTCTCTGGGATGCAGCAAAGGCAGTCTTAAGAAAAAAGTTTATTGCAATCCAGACCTATCTCAACAAAATAGAAAAAGCACAAACTCAAAACCTAACAGAGCACCTAAGGAAACTAAAAAGGGAGCAGCAAGAGCACCTCAAACCCAGCAAATAATAAAGATCAGGGCAGAATTAAACAAGATAGAATCCACAAAAACAATTAAAGAGATCAATGAAACCAAGAATTGGTTTTTTGAACAAATAAACAAAATTGATAAACCTTTAGCTAGGCTCTTCAGAAAGAAAAGAGAGAACATTCAAATAGACAAAAATCATGAAGGAAAATGGATCTATTACAACAGATCCCTCAGAAATACAAGCAATCATCAGAGATTACTATGAAAAACTATATGCCAACAAACTGAACAATCTAGAGGAAACGGACAAATTCCATAACACACATGCACTACCAAAATTCAAACGGGAAGAGATAGAAAATCTGAACAGACCCATAACCAGTGAAGAAATCGAATCAGTTATCAAAAATCTCCAACAAATAAAAGCCCAGGGAGGGATGGATTCCCATGGGAATTCTACAGTACGTTTAAAGCAGAGTTAACGCCGATCCTTCTCAAGCTTTTCCAAAAAATAGAAATGGAAGGAAGACTACCTAACTCATTCTATGATACACATATCACTTTGGTTCCTAAGCCAAGCAGAGACCCAACAAAAAAAGAGAACTACAGGCCAATGTCCTTAATGAATACGGATGCAAAAATTCTCAACAAGATAATAGCAAATTGAATTCAACAGCATATAAAAAGTATTATCCATTATGATCAAGTGGGATTTATTCCTGGGTTACAAGGCTGGTTCAATATTCACAAATCCATCAATATGATACATCACATTAACAAAACAAAAGAAAAAAACCATATAATCCTGTAGATAGATGCAGAAAAAGCATTTGACAAAATACAACATCTCTTCTTAATAAAAACCCTCGAGAAAGTCGGATAGAAAGAACTTACTTAAACATCATAAAAGCCATTTACGAAAAACCCACAGCCAATGTTATCCTCAATGGGGAAAAACTGAGGGCTTTCCCCCTGAAATCAGGGACATGACAGGGATGTCCACTCTCACCACTGTTGTTTAACATAGTGTTGGAACTCCTAGCATCAGCAATCAGACAACAAAAGGAAATAAAGGGCATCAGAATTGGCAAAAAAGAAGTCAAACTTTCCCTTTTTGCAGATGACATGATACTCTACATGGAAAACCTGATCGACTCCACCAGAAGCCTTCTAGAACTGATAAATGAATTCAGTAAAGTTGCAGGCTACAAAGTCAATGTACAGAAATCGGTTGCATTCTTATACACCAAAAATGAAGCAACAGAAAGAGAAATCAATAAACAGATCCCACTCACAATTGCACGAAAAAGTATAAAATACCCAGGTATAAACCTAACCAAAGATGTAAAAGACCTGTATGCTGAAAACTATAGAAGACTTATGGAGGAAATTGAAGAAGACACAAAGAAATGGGAAAACATTCCGTGCTCATGGTTTGGAAGAATAAACATTGTTAAAATGTCATTATTACCCAAAGCGATTTACACATTCAATGCAATCCCCATCAAAGTTGCACCAGCATTCTTCTCAAAGCTAGAACTAACTATCTTAAAATTCGTATGAAACCACAAAAAAAAAAAAATAAC
>NC_043709.1:59421401-59433168 GCF_006229205.1 Suricata suricatta
ATATATATATAGTGGAGTACTACATGGCAATGAGAAAGAATGAAAATTGGCCAGTTGTAGCAAAGTGGATGGACTTCGAGGGTGTCATGCTAAGCGAAATAAGTCAGGCAGAGAAGGACAGATACCATATGTTTGCACTCATAGGTAGAACAGGAGAAACCTAACAGAGGACCATAGGGAGGGGAAGCAGGAAAGAGAGCTGGGGAAAGTGAGGGACACAAATCATGAGAGACTATTGAATACTGAAAATGAACCATGGACTGAAGGGGGAGGGGGAAGGAGGAAAAGGGATGATGGTCATGGTGCGGGGCACTTGTGGGGAGAAGCACTGGGTGTTATATGGAAACTAATTTGACAATAAACTATTATAAAATTAAAAATAATAAATAAATAAATAATCACCACCTGTGGGCCCATAGGAATTGCCTCAGGCCAACTCTCAATTTATTAACAGTTTCAGCTCAGGGTCTGCTGAAATTTAAATATCTCTCTGCTGACTTTGTGGGAAGAGACTAACAGGATTCTTACATGAGAAATATCATTTTTACCTAACAAGACTAGTCCTAATGCTCTCAGAGCTTCCTGTTTATTAGCATGATCTGGAAATAACAAGGACATGTTGCAGATCATGGCCAATATCTCTTGCTCCAACTGACATAATTCTCGGGAATTTTGCAAATGGGATTTGACCTAGAACATTAGCTGGCAATTTCAATTAGCCTCCAGTTGATCTATAGATACTAAAGGTTTTCATTTTTTGTAGTGTATTCGTTTGAGGAAGGAATAATCACAGTGTGTGCTAATTTGCCCCTAATGTCCGTTAACTCCAAATCTTGTCTAACTAAATTATGGCAATATGCTAACATACTCATTTATTTCTGTGGATATATAGTGAATGTACACTGAGATCTACTCTATCAAAATACAAAACTCTAAAAGTGTTAAAATCATAAAACACTATGATGAAAAAAAGGGGTTAGCTAAGTGTATAAGGTCTACCCATCTCTCGTGGCCTATCACATTTCCTAAATAGCCTTTATCACATAGAGTCCAACTCACACAATCAGAGAACACGTATTTCATCTTGAATATTCTCCTTTACCACTTATCCATTGACATACCAGAATCATCTTTAAAAAATAGAAAAGTTTTAGTAGGGATCAAATTCTAAACTCAATCATTTCCTTTTAGAAGTATTGACATGTTGCTCATCTTGAATTGAGCACTGTGAAGAGTACTGCTTTGAGAACCAGGACAGGTTGGAGATTCCCATTTAGAAGCACAACAAAACTGGGCTGCAGGTAAACACTCAGTAGATGTCCACAGTGGCAAGGATAAAGACACTATGACTCATTCATATGCAATATTCATCCCAATTATGCATTCAAGTATCAAAGACCTACAGCCAAAACCACCAGAAGCACAGCTGTAGCTAAGAAGTTTGAGTTCATTATCACTACAATTGGGGAGAGCACACACCTTGGGGAACAGCAAAGAAGTGCCTCATTTCAAGGGTGTTAGAAAACACTTGAAAAGGAATTGGGCTTGTGTTAGGTGGTTTAGGAGATGTTGTAAGGAAGCAAGCCTCTGTCCTGGGTTGGATGAGGTCAAGGAGCATGAGTAGTCAAGGATTGGGTGTCTTAAGAAAACTTTTCTACAAGAAAAGACTTCAATGAGGCAAAAGCAATGATAGGTAATGAAGCAGTGGTCATTCATTAATAGGAAAAAGGCATATGTGCTATTGTGGGTTTGGCACGCTAACATTGCTTTTGTCTGTACTGAAACATAACTGGGAAACGATCTTACTTTTTGCCTCCTTTCATCATAGACACTGTGTGCCTTTGTCTGTTGCTGGTCTTCAGATTTTCTATGTGTCCAACAAGAAAACACCATGTCCTGACTTTCAGCCCAGCTCAGCCCCTAACAACTGCAAACCTGATGATGCCAGGTCACTGCCCACATGGCAGGGCTGCTTTCCTGTTTCTCACCTGCTACATCTTGGCAGATAAAAGAATTATGGCTCAGTTAATAGTAGACATTGATGGAAACCAGAATGGCCATTGGTGCCTAGTAAATTTGACTAGTGAATTCATGCTACAGAAAGTTCTAGTCTCTACTGATGTACCCAGGAGGCAGGCCTCATGTGTAAAAATTGGGTAGACATGTACAAAATTTATTTCACAGTGAGTAAGAAAGGACTATATAAAATTCAAGGTATCTTCCATTAAAGACTGATGAAAACATTGGACAACCAATTCCCAACATCTTAAAAATATACTATTTTTGATGTTGCTCAATGTTAATTTTATTTGAAAGCAGACAAACTGATTAGAGATAAGAGAGACATGATAGGCATGGTATGTAGTTGGAGAAAATCAAATAAAAGGACATTCTGGTTGAGCCCAGCAGGATCAAATGCAGGACACACAGGATACTTCCCTCTCAGAAATTTCCAAATGGCCACATATTCTTAATCCAATCCCAAAAACCTGGAAGAGAATAAAATATATTGTCAGGAGGGTTTCAAAAATGAAGAATGTGGCTTCATTTTGGGAATCTGTAAGGAGAGTATCAAATGTCAAGTGGCACTGAATTCCATGAAGTTAAACAATCATGGCATGTTCGTCACAAAAGAAACGGGGCTTGCAGGCCTGGATGGGAGCCTAGATAAGCTGGAAGTCTAGAGAGCTCAGGAAGTAGGCCCACAGGTACTAGTTCTCATTCTACAGTTCACATAGCAACCCTGCTGCCTTCCCACCAGGGATATGTACTTACTCATTTTCTCCTCCATGCACTGCCCACTACTTACCCTCAAGTAAGGTGCCAAGCAATGGCCCTGACACTGACAGACTATCAAGCAATATTTGAAAAGTTTCCTAAAAACATTGATTATTTAAGTAAACGTCCAAGCTCTCCCATCTGTTCAGGGCAAAGTGTTTCATTGAAACTTTTCCACTTCATCATGTTTACAGTGTTTACTTAGTAGAATGACTCAGATTTAAATTACATTTCTATGTGAGTTTTTTTTTTTAAGTTTATTTACTTATTTTGAGAGAAAAGGCAAGAGAGAGGGAACAGGATTGGGGCAGAGAAAGAAAGAATTCCAAGAGGGCTTCACATTGTCAGCATAGAGACCAACACAAGGCTTGATCTCAGAATTCACGTTATAATGATCTGAGTGAAATCGAGTCAACTGCATAATTCACTCACCTACCCAAGCACCCTGTATGTGAGTTTTATACCACAATACCTTGCATATGCTCACAGTCAGTAAATCTTATAACTGATGATACTTGAAAGTAAAAGGGAAAAGATGAAGCAGGAATAAGAAGATTATACTATCTTGATCCCTAATGGATTTCCAAATGCCAGAAATACCCTGAATAATGTTTAAAGCATCTACCTCAAGGAGATCTCATTTAAAGCTGTTGTCTACTTTTGGAAACGACTTTAAAAGAAACAAAAACTGGGGCTCCTGGGTGGCTCAAATCTTCGGCTTGGGTCATGATCTCATGGTTCATGAATTCAAGCCTGGTATCAGGCTCTGCACTGACCAGGTGGAGCTTGCTGGGACTCTCTCTCACTCTCTCTCACTCACTCACTCGCTCTCTGTCGGTCTGTCTGTCTGCATCTCTCTCAAAATAAATAAACTTACAAAAAATGAAAGAAACATAAACTTTTCTATAAAAACAAACATAAACAGCCACCTGACCCCCCCATCGTCCCAATGACTTTCTCTACTAAAGCCAACATTTCAGGAACATGCAGGTAATATTAGTGATCAAGTAGCTGCAACTTTGGGACTTCTCTGTGATCTATCTGACTTGATGTGTAAAACCAGAAACAATTAAAGAATGATAAAAACAGAACCTTCTCATGACTTCTACTTCCTGACCCAAAGTAGAATGTGCCAGCACCACAGGGAAGCAAGGAATCCAGAATCCCCCAAAAGAAAGAACATAGATGAGGCACTTACTCTGAGTGGTGGCTGCAGCAGCACTTGTGGTGGAAGGATCTGCAGTGGAGGATTCCTCAAAAGGACCTGAAATTAGAAGGATATCCAGGATCTGGGAGGTTCAGTGGGTTAAACAATGACCTCTTGGTTTCAGCTCTGCTTTCAATACAAGTCATGATCTTACAGTTCATGGATTTGATTACCACCTTAATCTCCATGCTAAGAGTGCAGAGCTTGCTTAGGATTTCCTCTGTCCTTCTTTCTCTGCACCACCCCCAACACAAACACACACACTTCTTATCTCTAAATAAATAAATAATCCAAAAAAAGATAAAAAAGGGAGAGAAGAAAGGAAAAGATCCAGCTAAGACACTTGACTCTTCCTCAGGAACAAAATTTGTCCCACGTGAGCCTGATGATGTTTTCCTCATTTTGAATTCAGCTCTGAAAATTTCAGTAGTTTTATCCTACCTTGAGTCTGGCTACCCACTTTCCTTTGTCCTCATTTTCCCTAGACCTGTCTTGATGGAACTAACAATTTGGGGTTTGCCTATGAGAATATGAGACTAAGAGACAAGCAAATACTTTCTCCCAGGTTTGAGCACAAATTACCAAATAGATATGTGCTCCAGTTTACATCATGGCTCACAGGCAAGAAGAAACCTTTAGTGGGATGACTTTCTGGTGCCCTCCCCTGGGCTAACTTGATCTGATTAAAGCCCACTGCAAGTGAATCAGTGTGAGTCATGGATAAACTGGAGAAGAGAAAAGGAGAAAAAGATCATGTATCAGGAAAAAAAGACTTAGATTATGCATATCAGGTTAGAGCAATGGTATCTCCTTTCTATGAAAGACATACAATCTCTTCTCTCAGGTTCAGGCCTCAAATTGCATTACATTTGTCTCACCTATTGTTCAGCTTAGACTCCATCTACTACAGAAGAATTTAGGAGGCCACGTAAGACTTAAAGAGATACTGGTACAATTCTGGCTATAATAAATGTGAGCAAATGCCCCATCAATCACTTCATGTTCAAAGGAAATATGATGAGGGGCACCTGGGTGGCTCAGTCGATTAAGTGTTTGGTTCGGCTCAGGTCATGATCTCACAGTTTGTGGGCTTGAGCCCCACATTGGACTCTGTGCAGACAACTAGCTCGGAGCCTGGAGCCTGCTTCAGATTCTGTTTCTTCTTCTCTCTCTGACCCTCCAGGCTCGCACTATCTCTCTCTGTCTCTCAAAAATAAAAAACTTTTAAAAATCAAAGGAAATATGACGAGATTGAAGACAATCATTAACTCCACACCTTACATCAGAGCTCCTAACAAATAGCCAGAGTAAGACCCCACATTTGTGAGTTAAATCTATGCCAACAGGTAGATAGTTCAATCTCTACACCCATCCTGGAAACATAGTTTCTTGGTATTCAATCACAAATGAAAATGTTTTTGTGGAGGCGCCTGGGTGGCTCAGTTGGTTGAGCGTCTGGCTTCAACTCAGGTCATGATCTTGCGATTCATGGGTTCGAGCCCCACCTTGGACCCTGTGTTGATAGCTAGTCCAGAGCCTGGAGCCTGTCTTCAGATTCTGTGTCTCCCTCTCTCTCTGACCCTCCCCTGCTCACACTGTCTCTCTCTCTTTCTCTCTCTCTCAAAAAAAAAAAAAACATTAAAAAATATTAAAGAAAAAAAATATTTTTTTCAATTTGTCCTGGCTTTGCAGGTAGGACATGTGGCACAGTGTGTAAAGTCTGATCACACTATATGCCTTCATTACCAAAGGAAACAAATCCATCCTCAACTAGGGAGGGGAAAGAAGAGAAATCTTCCCCATGTATGCATGAGCACAAGCCACATGGCATAAGACATACAGGATACTGTGTGAGAAGACCAAAAAACATTAGGGGATTTTTCCACAACTTTGAGTTTCAGGTCAGAATAAAAACCCACATCAGCTTGGGAATAAGACATACATGCAGTTACAAAGAACAAAGCATATGGCCATTCTTCTACTTCACCCTACATTCCTCAATCTCCATTCCACACCCCCATGTAGTCCTACTGCCCTCATTTCTATATCACCTTGGGAATTACACTCTTTATTCATCCTGAAACTAATACCTCTTCAACACACTGGCCATATATTTACCCCTTCCACTTTTAGTAATCAGGAAGACATTCATGCAACTCTCAAATTCCCAGACCATGAATTCAGACCACATTCCCTTGTCTTTTTCTTATTTCTAACAATTAATTAATTGACAGCTTGTAATGGTCCTTTCCAGAGACTTCATTTTCTCTAAAAATTGTATAAGACATAAGCAGATTTTCTATTTTCACAATGAACTTAACAAGAGGAATGTGGCTTTCCCAAACATCTATTTTGAGTCTCTGCACTCTGTCCTCTGTGGCTGCATGACATGAGGCAGGGTAGGAAAATAGTCATGACAGGAAGGACATGAAGTACAAACACAGATGTATCAGTTTCACTCTCAGTTGTAGCATCAGTTGTCTCTGTAAGAGAAAAAGAAAAACAGTAAAAGTTTGACACCAGCTTAGGGCATAGAAGCAAGAGAGAATATGGACAATACTGGAGTCTTCCATAACTGAAGAACCTTAGGCTTTTCTACTTATGTTGAGGTCAAAAAGATGCACAGATAATATAAAACCCAAACTCCCACGAAACACAAACTACGTCACCATTTTTTGCCCTTCTTAAGTAATACTCTCCTTGCATTTTTCTGGGGTATTTTCATCCCTGTTAATTACATTCTTTAACATATTTTAAAAGAATGATGTTGAACTCCAAGGTTAAAAGTGAACAAAGACCTGACAGAATTGCCAAAGGCTAAAGAGAGTCCACGCTCTCGTGACTGGTCAGTCAAAATGGAGATGAAACAGGGTAGTGGAGTAGAGGACACATGCTAAGCTCCTCCAAGCCCACACCCACACAGAGCTTATACTTTGATGTACTCTTGTCCCAGTCCTTCTCTATAGGTAAGAATCTTTACTTACGGCCTGAAACCAGGAAGGTGGAAACTGCCACCAGTACGAGCATCGCCAAGAGCTTCATGGTGGTGAACTGATTAGCAGGGAGCACAGATAAGAAAGCGTGGAGCTCAAGAGAAGGTAGGGCTCTGTCTCCAGCATTCCACATCCTGACATTATATAGGCAGAGGGCATCAATCAGGATACTGCCAGATTAGTATCCGGGATAGTTAATGCCAGGCAATGTCAGTGTTCAGAGAAACCACTGGAGAATCAACAGCACACCCAGAGGCCTTTTGGAAGGATGACTTTAGTCTCTTGTTTATGACACAGCTTTCAGGTCAGATCTTTCCCATTGCAAAGCAGAACTCTGTTTCCAGGCTTCTTCCTACTTTATAATAGGATCGAGTGGCACCATGCTTACCAGCCCTGCTGAGAAGCCAGAGGAGCCCTCACCCAGCCTTGTGGGATCACTCACCCCTAAGTGCTCTTTTCATACACATTAAAAGTTGGATGCCTACAGCTTGCTCAGCCCAAGGACTCCTCAGAGGGGAATAATCAGGGTATGGCAGCCTGCTCTCAGATCCATCCACGTAGGTCAGGCTGTACATTCCTCCACAGATGTCCTCCCTTGTGTCCATGTAGATAATGTCATCTGACACACACAGTGAGCCAACACAGATATGATGTCTCTGAATTTAAGCATTTCTTGTGGAAAAATCCAAAGTCAAAATAAAAAATGAAACTAACACTGGTTAATTTATGTAGCCATTAAATCAATGCACCGGTTAAAAATAAACAAATAAACTAAAAAAAACCATAAATCAAATAGATATTTTCAAAATGCATTTATAAATGTATATATAAGAGAAAAAATTCATAGCACATTTCTCTAACCAACTCATCCAGCAGTGACTATTATCTCGATTTAACTCTGTCTATCTGATAGGTCAGAAATAGTATTTATTATGTTTATTTCCACTTCCTGATTACGGTACACTTTAGCATACTCCATATTACTTATTACCACATGAATATTCTCTTTTAGGATTTGCTTAGTCCAGTCTTTTACTCTACTGGGTTTTGCATTCTTTCATTCAAGCACTTACACCAGATGACTGATGTTTATCTCTTCTAAAATCACTGTTCTTAATCTAACAATGCATGTTTTAATTTTATTTGCAGTATGCTTCTAGATGTTTTAAATTCAAGGAGTACTATCGTCTTTAGTATAACTTTTATACTAAATGACTTGAAAAACATGTAATTAGGTTAGCTTAAATTTGTGTCACTGTTGTATTTTGGCATGCAGAGGTCACAGCTCTCTAATCCCTGGATTTTCCCAATGATCACAAACCTGGCCCCCGTCACCAGGCACACTCTACTTTGAAGCATGTTTTATTTTTTTTTAATTCAATTTTTTTAATAAATAGCGCACTGTCAAGGATGGTATTGGATGTATTAGCAACTGATATTTATTGGAAACCTGGAATTAAACTTGATTCTTTCCTACCCATGTCAACATCCTTTGACATTTTTTGTGTCTTCTCTTCTCAGTCTTGATTCCCGTGGTGTTAATTTAGGTTTCCATCTTAACCTTTCTAGATGATTGCCATAGTCTTCCGAACACTCTGTCTCTAGTTTGCTCCCTTTAATTACATCCTCTGTGGGCCATTGCTTTGCTCAGACTCTGAAGCATGTTTTAAAGGGACATGGGCCCTGAGATGAAACCAGAAAAGCAGCCTCAGCCTGGAGACAGGTCCTAGGGAGAAGCATCAAGGACTCGATCAAAAACCAGAGGCCTCACCCTTCAAACTACACCATTCAGAAGGTGGAAGTCTCTGCAGCAGGCCTGGGATGAGAATGGAAAGGACACACAACTGAGTCTCAACAAACAAAAGTTAACAAGGCACAAACTGATGAGTGCTGAAAAGAAGTCCCAGGGTGATGGAGACCCAGTAGGATTTGATCGTTGGACCATAGGTATGATCTGGTTCTCTTCGGCTTCAAGAGGCCGAGACACACAGAGGGCACAGTGACTCCCCAGCGTTAGAAATCTGAAAGTGTGACCACGCATCATATACAGACACAGCATGTTTCTACTTTTGCAATCCATGTGACTTCTGTCCTACACTATTAACATTCAATAACAACTTTCAATATGGCCTCTTCAGGGAAGTCTATGATGGCTTCGAACTAACTACCTCCCTCTCAGCTTACAGTCAGAAAACTTAATTCTATTCCCATCATAATATTTATTGCTACCTGATATTATCTTGTCACTTTACTTGCTCCTTGCTGGTTTTCTGCCTCCTTTCTTAATCAATGTGATCTAAGGGAACAAAACATTACTTTGTTCAACACTATTCCATAGAACTTCACTTAGTAAGCTCCCGGGAAATGGAAATTGATAATGTGGCAGTGAATGCAATAGTAATTTATAGAATAAGCATAAATCAAACAAGGAGAGCTTTATTCATGAATCAGGGAGGAATATACTCTGAAATGTAAGACAGCAGATGTGGATGACATCTTGGAAAGCAGAACCTCAAGCAATGATATGAATTAAAATCTAAAATAGATAAGGAAGCATTAGGCAGGTAGGAATCCCATAAGCAAAATTAACCAAGAGAGAATTCCAATGGTGTTTAGCTACAAAGGTAATTAATTGTCTCCAATCTCTATAATCAAAGAAATCTGGATAGACACAGAGTTATGCAGAAAAACAACAGACATCCATGGGAAGACACAAGTTACACACACACAAGTGAAGCCTAGTCCTTACTCAGCTCTATGTCAACACTTCACAGATACTTCTTGTAACAAAAATCCAGGAAAGTTATTACCAGAACTTCCATGTGTCCTTGTTCATTATTTTGCTGCCAGGAAAGATCTCTGCTAAGCACAAAGTCTCCCCACCATTGGCTTTTCCTAATTCATAAAAGGACTTTCCAAATCTTCCCATATTTATCCTTCATTTCCCATTCCAGGCTCATCCCACTCACTGCTTTGTATCAGTGCCTACCATTGCTCTATGGTCCTCCCTCCAAGCTTGGATGGCTGCTCCATGCTACAAAGCCCAGAGCAAACCACTGAATGCTCTCCTGTGAAGCTAAACATTCAGAGGAGTAATAGTTCCCAAATGTATTACTTTTTTTTTAATCTTTTTTCTAGGAACACTTCATTGTTACTCCTGTCTTTCTTGTTTCCATTCTCTCCATTTTCTGAAGCACTTCTTTCTCATCCAAATGTCTCTGTCATATTCCATTAATTGGTGGCTCCCATCATTCTTTGACCCCATTCAAACTTCGCTACCAAATCACCATTATTTTACTTAAATGTTCTAGACATCCAAAATGCCCTTCCTGGAAATCTGAAAGAAATACCACTTTGAGACTGTCCTGCCTGACATCCTAGGGAAATAGCTTTCTTAATATTGTGGCAGGTACACCCTGGAACACTTAAAGGAGCCTCCTATTTCCTCCTCCTCACCTCCCTCAAAACTCACAATTAGTCCTTCCATCTTTGATCATCTCACTACCTTCCTAGACATCGGACAACACTCATGTTTATACGGTTTCCCTCTTGACACTTTACGGCAGTATCGGTCTGAATATGGTGCCAAGCAGACCTTGAAATACTGTCAGGTCTCCTTCTTCCTGCTCACCTTCCTCTACCCTGACATTTACATTCTCAGGCTTTGATCATTACAGTTGCTAGATGTTGACTTTGCACACTGGCAACTAGTTTTTCAAAAACCTGCTCAAGTTTCCTGGACATTGTAATAACTTTTTTCTGGCATTACTGTTCATTTATATGGCACCATTGTTCAGAAAAGGAATTATAGCCTTTGATGAGAAGAACAGACTCTGGGGTGATATCAGTTCATACCAAAACCTCAGGAACACATCATTCAACCAGAAGTGGGTGCTGTAACAGGCCTTGACTCTAGACTAAAACCATTGTGTTTGCAGGCAACAGATAGGCTTTGGAAATCCACATCAATTAGCACCATGTGAGTTCATCATTTACCCTGAATAGGACACAATATCGCCTATATAGCAATCTGGTGGGTAATGTATAACCTGTATCTAATTATTAGAAAAAAAAATTTTTTTAACACCCCAATGAGGAAAGTCTTACTTTTTCAGAAATGGGAAGAGAGATGTATTCTTCAATTTATCAATGTCAAAAAAGATTTTTTTCAAGTCAGAAAAAAATGCCCAAAGTAAATGAGACTAAGATATCAAGTAATGAAATGAAATAGATGATCTTAGACTGGATCTGTAACTATATTCTGGTTCTGTAAGAAAAATTTTAGTAGGAATTTATGCTAAAGTAATTAGGTAAAGAAATATACCTAACGAGCTATTGAATCTAAGAAGATTAATCATCTCCAATGTTTTACCTACCCTGAGGCCACCATACAGAGGAGTCCAGGATGGAAGAAAAGTTCATGGGTAGGCATTATGGCCCACAGTCTTACCTAAACTGAATCTTTTTTTTTCAAATAGTTTATTGTCATATTGGTTTCCATACAACACCCAGTGCTCTTCCCCAAAGTGCCCTCCTCCATCACCACCACCTCTTTACGCCCCTCCCCCTTCCCCTTCAACCCTCAGTTCATTTTCAGTATTCAATAATCTCTCAAGTTTTGCATCCCTCTCTCTCTCCAACTTTCTTTCCCTCTTCCCCTCCCCCTGGTCCTCCATTAGGTTTCTTCTGTTCTCCTGTTAGACCTATGAGTGCAAACATATGGTATCTGTCCTTCTCTGCCTGACTTATTTCACTTAGCATGACACCCTCAAGGTCCATCACTTTCCTA
>NC_043709.1:59433268-59443448 GCF_006229205.1 Suricata suricatta
GTGTAGCCCCAGACAGAGTGAGAGAGATGACATTTCTTTGGTGCCTTAGACAAATACCTCACTTGTAGATTCTTTAAGCATTCAAAAGTGGCTGTTGCATAATATTGTAGTATCTTGCAGTGGTTTGTGATGCAGAAATAAGTGACCAAATGTGAATTTTGGTACCAGAAATGAGATGCTGTGACAACAAAAACCTAAAACATGTGGTATTGAGTTTCAAAAAGGTAAGAGATTGGAGGTGATAATTAGTCAACACCTGACAAGACTAAAGCTTATTAGTGGAGGGCTTAAAGAAAACTGAGGAAAATGATATTAAAATCTAGAGCACAGAGAAACTTTGCCATAAAATAGCATGAAAATTGGGGAAACCCTTGCCTGAAGTAATGTAGAATATAGAAATGTACCTAAGGAAGTGTTCAACCTGTCCAAGGAGACTTCCAGGTAAAATTTCAAAAGTGTCAGCAGTATTTCTTTTAGTTGAACATCATAAGATGTAAATGGAGATGAGACTAGAAAAGATCTCAGAAATCCAGTATGTCATAGTATCCCTCAGCTAGATCCTAAGACTCTCTAAACATTTCATGACGCGTGTCACAAATCCTTCTCATTAAACTAGAGGCCTGTAGGAATCATAAGGACATTGTTGCTCAAAGACTACTCAGGAGGCTAGACAAAGGTCTATTTAGAAGGAACAATGCATTTGAATTGTCATGTACCTTTTAGATAAATTGAATTTATAATATCTATTTTCCCAATAAGAAAACTGCAGCCCCATATGGCTTCACCAAGACCTTCTACCTAAAATTTAGGGAAGAAAACACCAAACTTCTCCCAGTTCTCCCAAATGTTGAAAAATCAATGTAAGATTTTTAATCTAATTTTATGATGCCAGTATATCCCTGATGCCAAAGTCTGAAAAAGATATTATGAAAAAGACCATACAAGCAGATAATATCATGATATTATCAGTACCATACAAGCAGAGGTTACAAACAATAAATTATCAAAGCAAATCTTGTAACAAATACAAAATTTTACACATCACCAAGTTCAGTTTATTACCGGAATACAAAATAAGACTAATATTTAAAAATCAAGCAAGGGGCACCTGGTTGGCTCAGGGGGTTAAGCATCCGACTTCAGCTCAGGTCATGATCTCACTGTCATGGGTTTGGGCCCATCATCAGGTTCTGAGCTGACAGCTCAGAGCCTGGAGCCTGCTTCAGATTCTGTGTCTCCCTCTCTCTCTCTGCCCCTTCCCCACATTTTTTCTCTCTCTCTCTCGCTCTCTCGCTCTCTTGCTCTCTCACTCTCTCTCTTTCTCAAATAATTAATTTTTAAAAAACAAACCTTTGTCAGTATATTAATTTCCAGTTTCTTCATAACAAATTACCATAAACAACCTAAACAACACATATGTATCATCTTATAGTTTGGGATTTCACCAATCCAAAATGGGTCTCCGGAAACCATTATCAACATATGGACAGGGTTGCATTCCTTCTGAAAGCTCTGACACAGGAAAATCAATTTCAAGAGTCTACTCACATTTTGTGGATTGGCCTCTTTCCATCCTCAAAGCCAGTGATGGCTGCTCAAGTCTTTCCTATTCTGCCTCCCTCTTTCACATTTGAAAGACCCTTGTTGACTGCATCAGGCCAAACCAGATAGTTCAGAATAATCTCCCTATTTTATATTCATCTGATTAGTAACTTTAATTCCATCTGCAACCCTAATCCCACTTTTCCATGTAACCTAACGTATGCAAGTCTAAGGGATTAGGATATGGATATCTTTGTGGACTCATTATTCTGTCTACCAAAGTTAGTCACCCACTTAACAGAACAAAAGAAGAAAATCATGATTATCTCAATTGTTGCATAAAAAAATCTGAAAAATTCAGTACCCATTTATTATATTTTTAATTTTTAGAAAAACATGAATAAAATTGCTTTAATCAACAGCAAATGTCATACTGAAGGATCAAATATTGAATGCATTCTCCAGAGATAAAGATGGACGCTACTTATATTATCATGGTGCAAGAGATTCAATGAGGACAATCAGACAAGGAATGAAATGAAGAGAAAAGGAATAGAAAGAAAATATGAAACTGTAGTTAATTATTTTCAAGTGGCAAAATTCTATTCATGGAACATCTGAAAGAAACTACAGAAAAACAATGAGAACTAAAAGTCAACTATGGCCATCTCCAAGATTTCAGGTGAATATACAAAAATCAATTATGTTTATATGTACCAGAAAAATACAATGAGAATTTTTAAGGATACCATATACAGCAGTGTTACAACCAATAAATTCATAATACATCTTTTTTGTTCTTTTTTTATCTTTTATACTTAATTGTCAAGTTGGTTTCCATGTAACACCCATAATACATTTTTAAAAAGATGTTCAAAATGTCTGTGCAGCAATTGTGAAAAATAAACTGTGAAGGTAAACCATATAAATGAGCAGGAACAGTGAGTCTTTTGAAGACACTGTTTTCCCAAAATTAATTTATATATACAAAGCACTAATTCTGAGAGGCCTTTCCAAGCCCAGAAACACAAAACAAATTAATAGAGATCCTCCATGAAGCTAAACAATTAAAGGAGTTATATTTCTAAGTATGATCCCTTTTTTCCCTTTGCTCTTTCTTTCTGGGAATATGGCACTATTTCCTTCTCCTTTATCATTTTTTCCTTTCCCTTTTCTAAATTTGAAAGTCTTTTTATTCCTATTGTATATGTCTCTGAATGTTTTTTTTTCATATTCAGTTTATCCATATGTGTCATTATCCCTTACCTCACTTCAAACTCTGCTAACAGTTTTCTTTATACAAGTTTTACAGTTAGTACTTTATAAAATTCTAAAACTTCTTTCTTAGAGGCTTAAAGACAATTATATTCTGAGACTTTCTGACTCCTTGTCAACATCCATCTGATACAGTGCCATGCTTACCCTGGAAAGTTTAAGAAGTATTCTTCCTAGAACCTCTTCTCCTCTCACACATACTCTATCAGTGTGGATAAGCTTATGTCCTGAAAAATCTAGATTGTTTACTCTGTACCCTGCCAACCTTTTCTCAAAAACTGTCTCAGGTGATGTCAGGCATTCTGGTACCTTTTCTCTGTCGTCACTGTTGATCCTGAGCAAATGATTAGAGAAAGAATTGAAGACTTCACTAAGAGAAACAACTTTTGAGGCAAGAGTAATTCCTAACTATCTGAGAAGCTCCAGAACAGGTCTGTGCAACAGAAAATCTATGGTGCATCAAGTCCTAAGTATACAATTTTTTAATTTAGTTTAGGGAACAGATGCGCATGTTAGAAAACCACAAAAATCAGCCTCATGAGAGTTAATCCTGTACCCTTAGAAGGACTGAGAATTCAATTATGGCTGGGAATATATGAAAACAGTATATCTTTGATACCAAAAGCCAAAGCCTGACAAAGTACTAGAATAAATTGCAAGATAATCATTATCATGACCATAAGTGCAAAAGTCTTAAATAATGTATTGCCAATTTAAATCCAGTTATAAATAAATAAACACAAGGCAGCCAAATTGCATTTATTTTGGGAATACAATATAAAATTAATACAAGAAAATCATCAGTTTTGGGCATCTAATTAGCAGAGCAAAGAAGAACTTGCCAACAGCCAACAGGAAAATGGGGACCTTAGTCATATGACCAAGAGTGACTGAATTCAGCCAAACAACATAAATGAGTTTCAAAGAGGACTTCGGGTTCCTGATGAGAGCACAGCCAGCTGACACCTTGATTTCAGCATTGAGAGACTATGAACAAACAGCGCAAAAATGCCATCCTTGACTTCTGATCCACAGATCTGAAGATAATAAAGTTTGCTTTATTTTTTTAATGGATCAGTTATTTAATTAGGTTCTTTGCTAGAATTTATAACACCACTTTGTGAGGATAAATTCCATTTGTGAGAGAAAACACAGTGGAGGTAGCCCTGAAGCTAAGGAACAGCTTTGCTTTTTGGGCAAAATTTGTGAGTCCATAGCTTTCTGATCAATCTTGCACTGCTCTGTAATCTCATATGGCTCTTTCTCCATGTCCAAGATCTCCCCTCCCTGCTGTCTGGCTTTATGCAGCTTCTTCTTGAAATAAACTTCAGTGAGCTATTTGGGGGTTTTCACACTGTTGGCATCAATTTTGGTGGAGGTGGCAAGGACAAATTTCTAATGTGTTCTATGCAGGGAAACTTGATTGAGGACCAGAGATCCAGTCACAAGTCGCAAACTGCTGCTCAGTTGCTTCAGGAAAATCACCTTCTTGTCTCTGTGGTCCCCAGTGAGGATGATCAAAATGGTGCTGGGAGTGATGCTGACTTGTAGTTTTCTCACATGCTAACTGAAAGGTTCTTTGCTGTGGCTCAACAGCTTTTGAAACACATCTTCAGTGGATAAGACCTAGGCATTTTGCAAAGTTTAACCACTTGGGCACCACCATTCTTGTCACTACCCGCTGGTTTTGTGACAGTAGCAAGAACCTACTCCTTTTTCTTTTCAATTCTGGATTCAGCTGATGGATACTTTCTCTTGTTCATGGCCTCTCTGGAATACATAGTCACTGGGGAAGATCTACCAATTCCTCGGATGAGGACAAGGTTTTGGCTGCAGTGTGGCTTCCCTTTTCTGGCATTTTAGCCTTGAGGTTACCCTTCTTAGCCTTTCCACCAGCATCAGCCTTCTTGGTTTCAGAGTACTCTTTAGTATCTGGCTTCTCGGCTTTTTTACTGGCCATCTTGCAAGATGGGCAATAGCAATAAATTTTGTTGTTTTAAGACACAAGGTGTGTAGTAAGTTGTTACACAGCAATAGGAAAATTCACAGGGCAAGTATAGCCAAGATAATCATGGAAAACAAAGTTGCAGGAATTAATCAGCTTAAATAAAGATTTACTATGAAGTTATATAATTAAATAAACATTCTGGGTTGGGACAAGGATATGGAAATTGAAAACTGGAAAGACCAGAAGGCTCAAAATATTCACAAATACGGGGGTTCCTTGGTGGCTCAGTCAGTTAAACATCTGACTCTTGGCTTCGGCCCAAATTATGATCTCAAGTTCATGAGTTTGAGTCCCACATCAGGCCCTGTGTTGACAGCACAGAGCCTGCTTCGCGTCTGCCCCCCTGCCCCTCCCATGTTTGTTCTCTCTCTATCTCTCTCTCTCTTCCAAAATAAATAAATAAAATTACAAATATGAAGTGATCTAATTTTTTTAAAATGCTAAGGAAAGTTCAACTTCTAAATGAATATTGCAAGAAAATTTGGGTATATAGGTAAAAATGAATGCTGACCTCCATACAAAATAAATTCTATTTCATGGTTAATCTATCTAAATGGTTAAATGTAAAATTAAATGAGATGAAACAAGGAATAAGATAACATAAGGAAATTGCTTCACAGATTGACATAAGCAAATATTTGTTAAATAGGAAACACTAAACATTCATGAGGAAGTAAAAGAAGATTTCATTAGGGTATAATAAATCAAAGGAATTTGTCAAAGTAGGCTTCAGCAAACTTCATCTCTCAAGCCAGTCTCTTGTTTTATGTAAACAAAATTTTTGGAACTCCCTCATATATGTTCGTTCACAGGCTGGGGAGGCTGACTTCTGGGTTGAAATGTAGCTGGCACACAGGGGTATGAGAACACCTGGCTCCAGGGTCCGAAACAGCAGACTTGGTCACTCGCCACTGACAGAATCCAAAGATAGAGAAATGGATAGTGGTGAAACAAGAAAGGAGTTTATTTCAGTGAAGCCGACACCAGAAGACAGAGGAGTAACATCTCAAAGACTGTCTCCAACGTCCTAAAAATACTTCCAGGTTTATAGAAGAGAAATGTGGGATGAAGGTCGTTGGGTAGATGCAGGTGGGCAGTAAGATCTGGTTGATCCTCGTCTTAGGGTCAATCACATGGGGTCTTGCTAGCTCAGAATAGTCCTTATTGCTTCAGGGGGTAGTTTTGGTTCCCATCAGGGGATGCTTTGCCCACAGGAGTTTTTGCCTAAATTAAGAAACAAGTTGGAAAGAAGAAGTTCATCAAAGAAAGTAGAGACCGAGGTCAAAATGGAGGTATTGGAGGTTCTCTTTCAATAGCAGCAGAATCTAGTAAGTGGTGACAGAAACCATATGGGCTGCAGGCCTGAAATGTTTACTGACCTGGCCTTTAGGGGCAAAAAAAATTGTTGAGCTCTGTTCCAAAGGATCATTCAAAAGATCATTCACAGGATGGGAGAAGATCATTAACAATAAATATAAACAATACAGGAGTAACATTTAGACTATAAAACAGTGCTAAAAAAATCTGCATGGCTCAGTAGGTCAGCCTCCAATTTCAGCTCAGGTCGTGATCTCGTGTTTCAGAAGGTCAAGCCCCACATCGGACTCTGTGCTGTCAGCCTGTCAGAGCATGGAGCCCACTTTGAATCCTCTGTCCTCTCTCTGCCCCTCTGTTGCTCATGCTCTCTCTCTCAAAAAACAAATAATCAATTTTTTTTAATTGATGAGAAAAAGACATGCAATCCAAAAGATCTAAGAGAATCCAATAAGAAACTCCTAGACTAAAATTTCACACACGAAAAAAAAAAGATTTCCAAATAATAAGCATATGAAAAACTGTTCAAACTTAGTTAACAGAGAAAAACAAATTAAAACAACAAGGCAATACTATACTTCATCAGAATGACCAAAAATCCAAAGACTGGGAATCCCAAGCATTGGCAATGAAGTGGAAATAGAAATGTATGTGGAACTCATCTACACAGAAAACTATAAAACTTAAGCACTGTAAATAAAGGAAGCTATAGTAAATTAAAAAAAAGTATAGCATATTCATTAATTTGAAGACTCTGTATTGAAAAGAGATCTCCCCAATTCTCCACAAATTGATCTGTACACTCAAGACAAAGCTAGTCAAAATCCATGTAAATTGTTTGGTATGTAGCAACTGAGAAGCTACTTCTAAAATTCATATAAAAAGGCAAAAAGCAAAGAAGAGCCAGGATACTTTTAAAGAAAATCAGAGACAGAAGACCTGCAGTGATAGCAAGACCTACTATAAAGCCACCATAATTAAGACAATGTGGTACTCTACAACAGTAGATGAACAGGAAAGTAGAATACAATGTATACAACAGAAATAGAGGATTTGCATATATATATATTTTACCACAAAGGTGGCAATTTAAAACAGTCGGAAAGTATTTTTTTAGTTTGTTTTATTGTCTTGTGTTTATTTATTAATTTTGAAGAGGAAGGAAAGCACTGGGTGGGGGGAGGAGGCAGAGAGAGAGAATCCCAACCAGGCTCCACACTGTCAGCACAGAGCTGACATAGGACTTGATCTCACAAACTGTGGGTTCATGAACTGAGCCCAAATCAAGAGTCAGAAGCTCTACTAACTGAGTCTCCCAGGCACCCCTGTTTGTTTGTCTGTGTATGTGTGTGTGTGTGTGTGTGTGTGTGTGTGTGTGTGTGTGTGTGTTTGTTTTAACTACGTGATGCTGGGTCAATTGGGTAGCCATTTGGAATAAAATAAAATTTAACTTCTACAATAATATCACAAAAAATGAATTTAGAAAGTTTTAGATTAAATGTGATGATAGAACAGACAAGCTTCTAGAAGATAGAATAGAAGAATATATTTGTTACTTGCAGTAGGAGAATGGGGCACAAAGAAGGAGGAGAGAGGGGAATTAAGGAGGAAAAAATCTTCCAGATGACAACTAAACCATACTTCATTTGAATTGAAAAGTAACCCAGTAGGAAAAAGACATTAAGATGTTATAATAACTTCAGTCTCCACAATTGTATTTGTTATTAAAACAAAGTGGATTCTCTCTGGAAATGAAAGTGCAGCCTTCCAGATATTACATGGCATAATGCATGTAAGAAAATGATGTCAAGTAGAATAAATTATCTACTTCTGTGACACTGTCTTATAATTTGCTTTCACGTTTTTATAATCCCAATGAATAAAAAGGAAATTTGTGCCATAAATTCATATGTAAACTACAGAATACATACTTTACCTGGTACTTTATTTAAAGAAATATAAACCAATGTGAGTCTCCCAAAAAGTAGGAAATCAGAGTTCCTATCTTTCTAGCAAAAAATAAAACAAAACAAAAAGAAAACCTAATTATTGGCTAAAGAAACACAGTGAAATATTATTTAAAATATTTATTTAAAAAATGGGAGTGCCTGGGTGGCTCTGTCAGTTGAGTATCCAACTCTTGATTTTGGCTCAGGTCTTATTCTCATGGTTTGTGGGATTGAGTCCTAGGTTGTTGGGCTCTGGGATGACAGTGCAAAGCCTGCTTGGGATTACTGTAAGTTTCCAAATGCAGTCATCTTATTTTTCTCTGTGATTCTTCTGTTCCACATATGGAAAAATAGAGTTTTATATTCATATACAACCCATTGATGTTTTTCCCATTGTCATCCCATTGATGTAAATCATTGTCAATAGGTGATATGAAGGTATGGAAGACAATCCATGGGTTGAAACGGCACATGAAGCTAAGTACGGGCCAATCTGTGCATGTGACTGATTCAAGGTTATAAACCACCATGTTGGGCTTTTCCTCCCAAAACCTATAAGGGAAAAAATGATAGTGTTTATAGAGTTTCATATCAAGTTGTAGAAGGTGACTTCTTATTTGATATCTGTAACAGGAGAAAAACTGTCTAATGCCAAGGGATCGAAGGTTTAAGTTCTTACAGTGTAGCACTGGTGTGAGGATCATCTCTTGTACAAAGAATTTGGTTCAAACAACTCTAGATGGAAGCCTACGATAAATGAAATTTTCAATGAAAAGTATCCAGGATATGTTTTCCTAAAATATACAACAAAGTAAGACAATCTTTCTCTGGACAAGGAAGGGAATCAATTTTTTAAGCTCTAGTCTGTTTGATTCCAATTTTTCTTAAATTTATTTATTTTTGAGAGAGGCAGAGATGGCATGACTTGAGGAGGAGCATAGAAAGAGGAAGCGAGATAATCACAAGTAGGAAAACACTTTCAGCACAGAGCTCAATGTAGGGCTCCAACTCACGAAACCACTAGACTATGACCTGAACTGAAATCAAGAGTCAGATGCCTAACCAACTAAGCCATAAAGGCACGTCTTGATTCAGATTTTTGATGCAGATGTCAAGATACTAACCCGGACACTGAAACAGTGTAATGGCAAATTTCTTCATAGTGATAGATCACTTTATTTCTAATACAATCTTACCCTTGGTCTTAGTCCATTTTGACTGCTATAACAAAATACCATAGACATCGTAGCTTATAAACTACAAACATTTATTTTTCACAGTTCTGGAGGCTGGAAGTCCAGGATCAGCATGCCAGCATGGTTGTGTTGTGGTGGAGGTCCTCTTCCGGCTTGCAGACCACTGAATTCCTGCTGTGTCCTCACATGGTAGACAAAGTGAAATACCTCTCTGGGGTTCCTTCAATAAGAACACTTATTTCATTTATAAGGACACTCCCCTATTGGCCTCCCATCTCCTAAATACCCGACCTCATAATACCAACTATCACCTACAGTTGTTTTTCAACATATAGCATTTGAGGAAGACACATTTAGACCATAGCATCCCTACTCCCATGTGTCTGTTTATTCACTGTCTCTACCTGCATTTGCTAATTTAAAAAATTTACCACTTCCAAAAGTTGACACAAGATAAAAATAAAATTTTATATGTGAAATGATTAAATAAATATATAGTTTACATAAACATTTCCAGAAATCCTTGATCATAAATCTATAGATTCTGGGTTATTTAATATAAGAAATCATATCTGGATATCCTGCTATACTATTACATATCTATTCACTCGATAAGATCTCTGCCTCTTAGTAATAAATATGAGTCTCCTCACCCAACATCCAGCTGATGTGATGCCACTGGGTCACCTGTATTCTGTTACTTTCTTGATGATTTGTCTTCAAGAAAAGAATTGGCCAAATCTCAACAAACTAGAACGAGCGCAAATTCAAAAATTAACAGAGAACCTACTGGAACTAGAAAGGAAGCAGCAAGAGCACCCCAAACCCAGCAGAAGAAAAGAAATAATAAAGATCAAGGCAGAAATAAACAATATAGAATCCAAAAGGACAGTCGA
>NC_043709.1:59443548-59458151 GCF_006229205.1 Suricata suricatta
AGGGAATGACATATGGCCCTTCGTAGGAAAGTGGATGGACCTTGAGGGTGTCATGCTGAGTGAAGTAAGCCAGGCAGAGAAGGACAGAAACCATATGTTTGCACTCATAGGTCTAGCAGGAAAACAAGAGAGACCTAATGGAGAACCAGGGGGAGCGGAGGAGGGAGAGAGAGTTGGGGAGAGAAAGGGATGCAAAACTTGAGAGACTATTGAATGCTGAGAATGAACTGAGGGTTGAAGGGGAAAGAGGAGCGGGGAAAAGAGGTGGTGGTGATGGTGGAGGGCACTTAAGGGGAAGAGCACTGGGTGTTGTATGGAAACCAATTTGACAATAAAATATTATGGGGAAAAAAAAGAAAAGAATTGGCCAGCTTGGTTAAATTGGTTAAGTAATTAAGCAGCCAGAAAGAAAAGTATAGTTTCTGCCGGAATTGAACCACATATTGCCTGGGCCCCTAGTGTTTTGTGCACCTTTAGTACTTATTTTGAATCCTAGATTGTATTATGCAATGCATACACTCCATAGTTATTACTTTAATTTTCCAAAATGCACCTTAACTCCAGTTGTTTCCTGAGATTTCTCTATTCTTATCTGGATAGACTTTTCTAGTAGCTTTATTTAAATCCAATTTATATGCCATTAAATTCACCTGTTTTAAATGTACAGTTTGGTGAGTTTTAATATGTATTGCATGATCCCATATATATCAAATTTCCATAACAAGCAAATCTGGAAACTTTTGTAAGAAAAAACAAACTCCAATTTTGAAGTACCTTTATTTTAAATGCAGATTAATTTTTTGAGGATAATATGAAGACAAAGTAGGCAATCAGATGAGTTGAAATGTGGGCACAGTGCAGCCCAACAAAGCCAAAATTTGAAAGGCCAATGTGTGCATATGATGAGTTCAGCTCCCTGACTTCACCAAATATCCTCCAGTAGTGAAGCAATTCGTGCAAATAAACCTGTAACACACACTAAAAAAATAAATGGAGAAATATATTGCTGATATTTCCATAGAGGTTTACAGAATGTGACTTTCTTATTGAGTATTTGCCAGAGGAATGACAAAGCCCAATGCCACTGAATTCACAGGAGTCCAGAGAATCTAGGGTTAGAATGTCTAGAGCCTAGGACATGTAAGAGGATCAACTCCTCTCCAAGAGACTATGGTCTATGCAACCCAGACCAGAAGACTAAAATTAACTGAAAGCTTTAGAATGAGAAAGATCCCAAGATTTATTAAACAGATTTCCAAAATTATTCAACAAGATAATGGTCCTGGGTTGGAGGAGGGGAGGCCACATTTTCAGCCACCTGCAGTCCCATACAGATTCTTGGTCATGTGCCACACTATGCCCAGACACGGAAATAATATAAAGCAATATTGGTAAAAAGCCTCCTTGGGTTTAGGTTGCATGAATCCAAAACAGCTCTTGGCCATGTACATCATGTGCCTAAAACAAAGATGCACTATCTCTGTACAACCATTTCTACCTCTTCAAAATTTACTACTTCAAGAAGCTTGTGTGAGACCAAACTTATGTTTAAGATGTGAAATATTTAACATGGTGCCTGGAAAAGTTGCAGATAAATGTTTGTAATAAATCAATGCGGTGATAAGAAGGGAAGGGATAAGCTAACCTGAGAGGCAGATATAACCTTGCCCATCAAGAGAAGTAAATATCCTCAACATACCCTCAAAGACCCTCAAAATTATCTAGTCTGTTTTTTTCCCCCTGAGGAATACCCATCATAAAGTCATTTTCCATTTCTCAGGAAATTCTTCCACAACAGGTGCATGGGCAATGGTGGCACTTTTTTGCTATTTTCAGTATAACTTTTATGAAAGATGAAATTAGACAGATTTCATGCTAAAGGAAAAAGTGGTAGCCAAGATGTATTACTTTGTGGTCCTTCTACTTTCTGTCTTGCTGCTGTGGAAAATCAAATGAAAGTAGAAAGCCAGAAGAACACAAGGCATTTCTCATGCCTTCTCCCACCTCAACATACTCCACTGTGAAAGTCTGGGATCTAGAAAATCCAGGAGCCACATAAAGATATCCCTTCAAAATGTGGACATTGGCTGGAGTAGCAGTGTGAATGTCAGCCGCAGTGGAGATGTCTACAGGTATTGCTAAAATTAATATGAAAAGCTCACAATGAAGCTTTTGATACTTTTCATGGAACATAAATTAGTCTCACACTTCCTCAAGCTTACATCCCCCAAAATGTATTCCTCTCTCTCTCATCTCTGCCATTATACCCGAAACCTTACCCACCAACACTCTTACATAATATATTTTATGAGGAATATATGATAGTGACATGAGAGGAATTCTAGAGGGAAGAAAACAAAGATTTAAAAAAAATGTCTTACATAAAGTATTAGTGTCTTCTTCCTCTCTGTGACATATATATCTCAAGCATCTAAAAATTAGAGAACCCTTGGGGTATCTGGGTGGCTTAGTCAGTTGAGCTTCTGACTCTTCATTTCAGCTCAAGTCATAATCCCAGGGTCATGGGATCAAGCCCCCTGTCCAGCTCTGCATTGAGCATAAAGCCTACTTAAGATTTACTCTTTCAGATGTATCCCACAGAACCTAAACACTATCTCACTATCCAACATTTTTAAAAGGTATTTTTTAAGTTAAAATTTTACAAAATTCCTCTTTCTATTTAACTTATATTTTTATTTCACTCCCCCACAGAAACGTATCCTCATACATATTTGTGCTTGAAAGCATTTAATACATTATTTTAGTGTATTATTCTACAACAAAAATGTAGATATTACTTAAATCTTTTCGTAGCCAGAAAATTCCAAGTGTTAATAATTTATTTCTGAATTTAGATATTTATACAATTTTTATGTATTTCCTCTTGGTAGCAATAGACGTAAATTATAAATCTGGACAAATATCAAAGATAAAAATATATGATTGGGCATGCATCTTATAGACAGACTTTTTTCCAATTTATGCATTCAGAGATAAATATTACTTAAAGCTGTCAGCATCACTACTATGTCTATTTTCAGTTTTATTTGTGAAGGATGACAACATATTTTTGAATAAGTTAGTTGGTAAAAAAAAAAAAAAGAAAGAAAAAGAGAAAAAGGATGTATGTCTGTTGTTTATTTTTGTTGTTGTAACGTTTATTTATTTTTGAGAGGCAGAGCATGAGCGAGGGAGGGGGAGGGACAGAGTGAGAGGAGACAAAGAATCCGAAGCAGGCTCCAGGCTCTGGCTGTCAGCACAGAGCCCGATGTGGGGCTCAAACCCACAGACTCTGAGATCATGACCTGAGCCGAAGTCGGTGAATGTCTGTTTTAATAATGTTACTCAATTCTTTAATTCCTTGTAAGTTATATGTTAAAAAAAAAACCACCTATTACCAAAAAATTAATAATTAGAGGACAAAAATTCAGAAACCACTTGATTTGCAAAATGACAGGCCATTCCATTAGAGTCACTCTCTTAGCTCTGGCACCGTGCTTCAAGTATCTTTCTGCTTAGAGTCCTAGAGGTTTTGACACATTTCTTCATCACAGGCTGGTCTCGGGCAAATAAAATTTAAGAAAGAATATGTGGAAATTGAGAATCTGGACATTTATTTCTTTAAGCTATCTGTAACTGTGTGCCTCTAAAGCAGGGTACCCCAGCTTGAAGATTACTAGTCTACCCAATTTGCTAGATATCTCTACATTAGGAGACAAATACGAGATAATAATCAGCTCAATCACTCTCATTCTATACCTGTTTAATAATGACTGCAAAGTAGCAGGTTGTAAAAATGTGTAACAAAGAATACGAAGGATATAGTTTGGGCCCTTCCAGAATGAGGTAGTCAAAAAGCTATAAAAGGACAAATAGAGGTGGGAACACTGAGTGACAGTGTCAGGACTTAAGGCTGACAGGAAAACTCTGGACAAGTACTGAAGTCCTCAAGGCTTCGAAGTGTGACAGCAAAGTCTGAAAATGAGGAAGGTGAAAGCTGGCACAGGCAAATGAAGGTCCTTGACTTGAACATGAAATGCGGGATTGTGAACAGCTTCCGCTGGGGAGGGCCACGGAACAGAAGCATCCATGACAGACAGCCAGGTCTTAGTTAAGACAAGAGCGTAGGGGACCTTAAATGTGGGGGAATTTCTTCACCACGTACCTAAACGCTTGCTGCTTTCACTTCCCTTGACTCTTTTGTGGATTTATCTCCTGTTTGTTTTAGATGTACCATAGTTCATTTATCCATTCACCTACTGTCTCAGTCAGCTTGCGGTGCTACAACAAAATACCATAGATTGGAGGCCTTAAGCAAAAAACATTTATCTCTCACAGTTTGGAAGGCTGAGAAATCTAAAATCAAGTCATCAATGAATCTGGTTCTTCACTTTGTGAGAGCCTGTTTCTTGGCTTGCTGATGCCCATCTTCTGGCTGTATCCTCACATGATGAAAAAAGAAAGCTCTGGTGTCTCTTACTCTTATAAGGCTACTAATTCCATTATGGGACTTAATCCTCTTGACATCATCAAAACCTACTTACCTCCCAAAGACACCCACCTCCTAAAACCAACATATGGGTGGTTGGGCTTCAACATACTAATTTGGGAGCAAAAACCTTCAGTCCATAACACCTACTGAAGGATATCTTGGTTGCTTCTAGGTTTTGACAATTATGTATAAAGTTGCCATAAACATCAGTAAGCAAGTTTCTTCATGGACATAGGTTTTCAACTCATTTGGATGAATATCAAGGAGTATGATTGCGGGATCATATGGTAAAAGGGTAAGACTGTATTTTGTTTTGTAAGAAATTGCCACATTGCCTTCCAAAGTCATTATACCGTTTTGCATTCCCACCAGCAATGAATGATTGTTCCTATTATTCCATGTCCTTGTTAGAATTTGAAGTCAGTGTGAGATAGTTAGGGGCCATGGGAACCAACCCCAAGTGAAAAACATGCACCTGAGGCACTTTCAGATGGCTGTTATTCCTTTTTTTTAATAATTTATTTTTTTTAATTTACATCCAAGTTACTTAGCACATGCAACAATGATTTCAAGAGTAGATTCCTTAATGCTCTTTACCCATTTAGCCCATCCCCCCTCCCACAGCCCCTCCAGCAACCCTTTGTTTGCTCTCTAATTTTAAGAGTCTCTTAGGTTTTATCTCCCTCCCTGTTTTTATATTATTTTTGCTTCCCTTCCCTTATGTTCATGTAGATTTATCTCCTTAAGGAGCTTTCCGAAGAAGAAAGGTGACTTGGGCAAGGGAGAATATTCTTTGGGTTTCAGCCATAAAAAACATTCTCCTGGGAGGAACAAGGCAGCCGCCATCAAGGGAAGGATAAGCTCCGAGATCCTCAAGTTCTTTCAAAAAATGGAGAAACAGAATGAGTGGGACAGGCTGAAGACAATGTGAGATCCTGGTGATGGCCATAGACAGCACCCACACTAATTTCAGCTTCCAAATGCCAGGACTCTTGGAACCAGATGAAAGGAAAAAAAGCCAGAATTTTAAAGTTTTATCTCTGTTCCCAAAGACAAAAGGAGGCTCAGAAAACCCCTGACGAGGCAAGATGACAATATTAGTGCTTCAGGTGCAGTTCTTTGAAAAATGAATCATTTTATTCTCCCAATAGTCTGGTGTGTTTCACCACTAGCCTTCTGATGTCCATACTAATATCAAAAAACTATAAACACCCAAGGCCTGCTGCGACTAGGAAAGATTAGAGTGGCTGTAAGGAAAAGGAAATATTCTTGACAGTTAAATTCTCTGTGGGATCAAGAGACTGAATAGTCAATTTAGAGACATCATTTTTGTATTGAAAATGCAAAGAAAGCAAAATCGTTCAATAAGGTTTTTTAAAATTCTGGCACTGTATTAAGTTGGGTTATACTGCCATCTGGTGATCATGTAATACTGTTGTGCCCAAACAGACCCTGCATCCAAACATAAAAACAGAAGCAGGGAGAGGAAGAGGGAAGCAGCAGAGACCAATTCTTACAGCGGCATTGGAAAGAACTGAATTCAGTTCTACCTTGACACAATTCAAAAGTTTCTCACAGTTCAAAGGCAACATCAAAGAAGCTGTGTGGTCAATAGCTTTGGTCTCAGGTCTACTGCTTTGACATACCTGGCACATCACTGATTTGCAACAACATTCACTACTTTACCATCGGTGGACTGGTAAAGAGAGCAGGCTGGATCCTGGCTGGGAGGCCAGCAGCGAGCTGGAGTGCACCTCATCTCCAGGCAGCAGCGGCGCCAGGAGAAAGAAAGAAGAGACAAAGAAGTAGAAATTGTATAAAAGGCTATACCCCGCTACACTCAGGGCTGTTTTTAAGGTACGAACCACTGAGCTCATGCCAGCACAAATAAAGTTGCTTCCTAGAACGAAAAGCTTCAGTGTCATGACTCTCTGTGTGAACCTTGGTCCTGTTACACTACATGGGACTGGCCTGGGAGGTGGTGACACTGTTTCACTTCCTTCATTTCAGGGGTACAAACCTCAGGACACCAGGAGAGGTGACTTCGCTTGGCACCAGCAGACCACTTGATCTGTAGGAGACTAGCCCCTCCTACTGCACCAGGTTGAGGCCCCCAGATGCACAGAGGAACCTGGTGAGGCCCAGGAAAAAGTTCCAGGAGTGCTGCTAGTCAGACTGGTAAGAACACAGGTAGTTTTGATAGACCTGTCCCTGTGAGGCAGAAGGGGAGCCCGATCTCCTCTCAGAATTGCCCAAGTAGTTCCATAGGGAATAAGGAATGAAACTGCAACTCCAAGGCACTGGGCACTGGGCTGCAGGCTAGAATTGCTATGTGACTGTGTGTGAATGAGGCTGATGGTGAAAAGGTTCTGACCTGACCAAAGGCCAAGAGACTGCTGAGTCCCAACCATGGTTCCATGGCAACCTCAAATGGCTTAAGGCGGCATCAGAATTCCTTGGAAGTCTTATCTGGGTCAGGGAGTGATACTGAACAGGGCAATGCTGAGAGGTGCCTGAAACATCTCCAAGAGGAGAGCAGCCAGAAACTGACAAAGCAAATGTACATCCTCTCCAAGTTAGCACCTCCCTAACTCCTTTTTTCCTCTCTTGTGTATGAAAGTTATCTGTCAGGGAAAGGAAATGGGTGGAAAGCAGAGTAAACCAACTGTCCTAGAATATATGTATGTTGAGTTTCAAAAAGAGAGCCTAAATGTCCATCAACTGATGAATGGATCAAGAAGATGTGGCATACACACACACACACACACACACACACACACACACACACACACACACACTGGAATAATACATGACAATGAGAAAGAATGAAATCTGGCCATTTGTAGCAAAATGGATGGACCTAAAGGGAATCATGCTAAGAGAAATAAGTCAGGCAGAGAAGAAAAAATACCATATGTTTGCACCCACAGGTCTAACAGGAGAAACCTACCAGGGGACCATGGGAAGGGAAAAGGAGGGGAAAGAGTTGGAGAGAGGGAGTGAGGCAAATCATGAGAGACTTCTGAATGCTGAGAACAAACTGAGGGCTGAAGAGGGAGTGGGGAATGGGAAGGGGGATGATGGTCATGGAGAGGGGCACTTGTGGAGAAGAGCACTAGGTGTTATATGGAAACCAACTTGGTAATAAACTATTTTTTTAAAAAGGGATATTCAGGAGACATAGTGTGAAATTAACTCCTGGGAAGCCCAGGACATTCTGTGAAATTAATTGGCCATTGTTCAGGGTGGCCTGGCCCTCTGAGGGCTCACTTGATAATGAACTAGTTGGCTGAGCATTCAGGGTCATTGTCAGGGACCCAGGCCACCCTCACCAATTTCCTTACATTGACTGTTGGCAAGACTTGGCCCTAACCCAGCTATCTTGGCTAAGATTAGTCTGTATTCAAGAGAACTATAAAGTTCTGAAGGCTCGTGTCACGGCTTTCTCCAAATGCCAGCCAAAAACTGAAAAACCCATACTGTGGAAACCCCACCTCCATATGCCCCACAGCCACCTGCACCTCCAGCTGCCCTGGCTGCCAAAACCCCACTGAAGACTGCACCTAGGCCTGAGGTCTCACCACCTCTAGCTCCACCCTACCAGCCTCTCTGGATGTGACGGGCTCACCCAGACCACAGGTCCTAACCCCATACACCCCTCCCAGAAGGTGATGAGAAGTTAAGACCAGCAGAGACAGTTCCTCCCTGGAGCAACACTGGGGAGCCCTACAGATGACACTGAGGGAACCTAGGAAACCTGTCTGTTATGATCAGGAAGTCCAGATTCAAGGAGGCCAGTGTGTTTTTGTGTACCAACCATTCACCCTACAGATCTCCTAAACTGGAAGCACCATACTCCTTCCTACATGGAGAAGTCCCAGGCTATGGTTGAACTAACGCAGTCCATAATTCAAACCCATAAACCTACCTGGATGGACTGATGCCAACCCCTCTTGTGTTGGGAACCATTTCTGAACTCACTAAGTTGAGGATACTCTTTGTGAGTATTCTTGGGCTTTGCGTGGCCTCCTGCTGTCAGATGGTGACCGACGTCTACCCCCCACTCAATTATTTTTTGAGCACCAACCCCCCAAGGCACCTTACTGATTGGTATAGGGAGTGACTTGTCCCCTTATCCTAAAATATGCTGATTGCACCTTGTAAGGAACTTACTGTAAGAACTTCTTTTGTGTTTATGGGAGTAAACATTGCATTTCCTGAAAATCCTGTTTTTCTTATACTTTCCCTTAAGCAAACAGGCTATTGCCACCTGCTCACAAAGAGCTAACTTTTGCCTTTGGTGTGCTAAAAAAAAATTATCGTGTATTTAAATGCTAACGATACATTCCTTCTAATATGATAAGTATCTAAATCACCTACATTAGTCACTATTGATAGAGATAATGCATGAGTCTTCTACCAATCTATGTTCTGGGAAATTTTTACATGCCAAAGAAATTTGTCATCAGAAATCATAGTATAAGGCAAATGCCACTTCTGTGCTGTACTCCATACATTTTATACCATAAATAAAGCTGACTCTCCCGTCAGAGCAGAGATGCCTGCCTGCTGATCAGAAAGAAACTTGTGGCTGTCTCATCACTCCCCCTTTCACCGACACCGTCCATTTTTCAGGGAACCCTGGACCGGCTTGAGCTGGACGCCGACACTCCTGACCCTCTTCAACATGGAGGAACAGTACCAAATTACCCCGGTGGCCCTAAAATTTCCTGGAAGCCATTTTCTGAACTCACAAAGTTGAGAAAATCTCCTTGTGAGGTAAGGCGGGTTTGCAAGGCTTCCCACCATCAGATGGCAACTGATGTCTACCCTCCACTCAATTATTTTTGCTTGAGCACTGACCCCCTTGCAAGGCACCTTGCTGACTGGTATGAGGAGTGACTTGTCCTCTTGTGCTAAAAATATACTAATTGTATCTTGTGAAGGAACTTATCATAGGAGTTTCTTCTTTTGTGATTATAGGAGCAAATATTACATTTCCTGAGAAACCTGTTTTTCTTTCCCTAGAGAAAACAGGCTATTGACCCCTATTTATAAAGAACTAACTCTTGCCTTTGCTATGCTAAAAACATTGCCTTGTATTTGAATGCTAAAGATACCTTCCTTCTCCATGAGATAAGCATCTAAGTCACCTACATCAGTGACTATTGATAAAGATTATGCATGAGTCTTCTACCAATCTAAGTTCTGGGAAATTTTTACATACCAAAGAAATTTCTCATCAGAAATCATAGTCTAAGGCAAATGCCACTTCTGTGCTGTACTCCATACATTTTTTTTACCATAAATAAAGCTGACTCTCCCATCAGAGCAGAGATGCCCATATAAGGAGCAGAGATGCCTGCCTGGTGATCAGAAAGAAACTGAGGCTCTCTCACTCCTGTTCGCCAACACCGTCCATTTTTCAGGGAACCCTGGACCTGCTGGGGCTGGACTCTGGCAAAAATGGTTGGAGGAGAATATCCCATCTGGGACACTAGACACTCAGGTTGATGTTCATGCTCACTTCCCTGGAAAGGACCCCAAATGGGACTCAAATGAATCAATTGTGGATGCAGGGTTCATGAGGACTGAATGGTATCGAGAAGCCCATCTAAATGACATGAAGTAAGGGAGAAAAAAGGCCATAAATATGAATAAAATGTCAGACGTGCTCCAGGGATCCAAGGAAAGCCAGAGCCAGTTCTATGAGAGCCTATGTGAGGCATTTTGTCCTTACCCTCATTTAGACACAGAGGAGCCAGTTAACCAGTGGATGGTCAACACAGATTTCGGAATGCTCCTAGAATGGTGCCCCATGAGGACAGGGTCAGGACAAAAAGGGGAACGGTGCAGAGGAGAGTCTCCTCCAGGACCATAGTTAGGATGGGACCAGTGTGTTCAGTGTTGTCTGATAGGCCACAGGAAAAATGAGTGCCCCCTACAGCCAGATAATTCTCAGGAGGGCCCCAAGATAGAGAAAGAGGTCATGTGGTCCAGGGCCAGCACCAACCAGCATCATGACCTCATCAGGCTCCTGAAGATGATTTTGTGTGGCTATGCACCATGGAGAACTATGAGGAGGATCAGGAGAGACCAGGCTGTGTTTTGTTAGGTCACCAAGAGCTGGTGATCTGAATAAATATGGGGAGGGGGGGCGACCCATCAACTGTAGATACTGGGGCAGAACACTCAGTGGTGACCCAAACCGTGGACCCTCTTGCACCAAGACAAGCCACCCTTGTGGGGGCCATGGGCAATCAGACATACTGTCCCTTCTTGCTGTCTCAGCATTGCAACTCAAGTGACCATGAAGTCGTCCATAAATTCCTGTACCTCCCTGACTTCCTTGTGGCTTTAATGGCCCATGACCTATTGGGAAAGCTGTAGACCAGATAACTTTCAGTTCTTAGGGACAAGCTGCCCTGACCCTATGGAAACAAAAGCAAAGATTATGACTCTCACGATTCCCCAAAGAGAAGAGTGGGATCTCTACAGTCTCAGAAAAAGCAACAACAGGGACTCTGAACTGCCCTTCAAAGTACCAGGGGTGTGGGCTGAGGGCTAGATTTCTCATCATGTGACCCATGTATTCACATAACCAGATCAGGCCAGGGATTCACCTGGACCTTATTGCACCATACTCACTTCTCATGCAAACACAATAAGGCCACCTATTCTATCTGCCAACAAAAGATCCAATACATTTGTTTTGACCCAAAATGCTCCCAAACTGAAGAATGGTTGGAGGTCCAACACTTACAGGAAGGGGTGAGAATTAATCAGCCAAACCCAGGTTACTAACTCCACCTGCCAATATTGGTACTTCCTGATGTGGGTGTACCTATTAACCCCTTTTGGGGTTCAAAATTGCAAAGGTCTACCATGGGACTGAGAATACAGGCTCAAAGACAAGTATATGCGTGAACAGGCCTCACCCCAATTCATGTGTTACGGTAGCCACTGGGCTTACTGTCCTGTGTCTTCTGGGCCACTTAGAAAGATGAAGAGAAGGTGGTACTCCTCCAAAGGGGGCATTATCCTCCAGCTCTAAATTGGGAGCCTGTAACCCCATTAATTTCACTATGTTCAATCCAGGAGACCCAAAATGGGAAAATGGCCTCAGGATTGGTATATAGGGAAAACGGCTTCAGGCACTGATCCAGGAACCATGTTTGCTATCTCACTTCAAGCCTCAATTATAAAGTCTTTCATTTCTTTTTGAGGAAATAGAAAGTAGCCCTCCCCCATATCCACCACAACAAGAAACCTGTTCCTTACCTAAACAAAAACCCAAAATAGGGGGCTCCAAGCATCAAAGAATATGTTAGAGCCCCTTCTTAAGGGGCTATGCTACACCCCCACTGGGTTGGCACTCAGTTTTTTGGGTGTGAACCCACTGAGCCCCTGCCAGCACGAATAAAGTTGCTTCCTGGAAAGAAAATCCTCAGTGTCACCACTTTCTGTGTGAATCTCAGTCCCGTGACACTATAGCAAAATGAAGAACTTTATGCATTATTTTTCCAATGAGTTTCCATTTCAGAAACTGAATAGTGAAATAGATCCTTAAGATTCAAACTGCTGCCTATCAACTTCAGCTTCCAACTTGGTGGGTAACTTGTTCTAGAATGGGCACCATGTGCCAGGGCTCCTCCCACTGAATGAATACCTTCTAGAACTGGGCGCTTACTGTGCCCTCCAAATGCTGTCCTACTACCTCAATTTTTATTATTTTTTTAATGTTTATTTATTTTTGAGAAAGAGAGAGCGGGGGGAGAAGCAGAAGGAGGGAGACAGAGGATTCCAAGCAGGCTTCATGCAGTAAGCACAAAACCCAGTGGGGGGGCTCAAACTCACTAACCTTGAGATCATGATCTGAGCCAAAACCAAGAGTAGGCCACTTAACCAACTGAGCCACCCAGGATCCTCTTTATTATTTTAATTCCATGAGACCATGAGTCTGTCATGAAAAATACTCTCATTTGGAAATTCTTCACATGATATAAGTAAGGATGAATTAAAAGCAGAATGTCAAATTTTTAACCTCAAAACTTCACAAACGAACATTTAAGCCTTGCTTCAACTATTTATCAGACACATCTACCTTCACACACCAACCGCGATTGTTTGTCTTTTTCTGCCACCAATCAAGCCCTAATGAAGAATGCAAAGGGTATGAATACAAGAGAATGAGAGAGAAACACTTTGTGGGGTATTAGAAAAAGGTATTTTGTTCTAACTAATCAAATTTCAAACCAACAGGCCTTACAAGAATAATTTCAGATGCTACCTTATAGTCTGTCAAATTTAAAATTTTAAACAAGCTTATTGAAATTATTACCATGGACAGAAAAGTATTTTCTACTGTTGAAGAAAGATTTTGGAAACTATCCCAAACATAATCTTATGTACAAAGTTCTTTCTAGAATATATGCCACTGAATTATATTTTACTAGTGCTAGTCAATGTTCTGCTTCATTTAATATCTTGTGCATCAGACACTTGGGCACAAGGTGAATCTATGCTAAACTCCTCTTGCTCTCTTTTGCTTGCTTTCAGAGAGATTTCTGGATCTCACACAGCTATGGTGAGGATGACTGAAGAAATATTTATAAACTGTAAAAGCAATAAGGAAGCTCATGCAATTGTAAACATCATGTGTGGTTCATGCCCTTCAGTTGTTTGTTCAGCAAATAATAAGGCACACTGTAATTTACAAAATTACTGGCTGAAAACAGGATGAAAATAAACTAGTTTCATGATTTCCTCTGCCTGTCATAGGAAATACTATAAAAGTCCATTCTCATATAATTATGTTCAAACAAAATGGAATAAGAGCTATTACTTATTTTTAAGAATACAAAGATTAGGAATGCCTGGGTGACTCAGTTGGTTGAGCATCTGACTTTGGTTTAGGTCATGATCTCATGGTTCATGGGCTCCAGCCCCTCTTGGGTCTTGTGCTAACGAAACAGAGACTGCTTTGAATTCTGTCTCTCTCTCTCTCAGTCCCTCTACTACTTGTGCTTGCACTTGCTCTCACTCTCTCTTTCTCTCAAAAATAAATAAGCATTTAAAAACTTTTTAAATAAATAAAATAAAAAGACAAGGACTAACTTGAAAGAGGTGGGAATCGTAAGGGGGAGAGAAAGAGTACATGAAAAATCCAGTATTGGATAAGTATATTTTGAAATGCCTTACAAATGTAGAGGGGGACAAAAACATGGTAAACATCCAAACAAATTTATGTAAGTTCATGAACTCCACTTGCTGATTGTGGATCTGTCTTGTGAGCAGCACATAACGTAACTGCTTCCTCTTCCACAGGAAAGTCTAGCAAGTAACAGCAGACACAAAATTTACCCAGAAGTGTCTGGGTAATAGACCGCATAGATAGCACCCCTAGCAGATAAGAGAAATAGACTAAATTCTGACAGGGTAGTACTCACACAGTAGATTGGCATCACCTCTAACACCAGATTGGGTTGGTAGTAGCGCTGTCATCTCAATAAAGAGAGCTGGTCCCAGCGCAAGAAATGTTAGAGCTCTGGAGAGGTCTCTTTCACACTTGGATCCCCAAAGCACAGAGCAGAGCTCATGATAGTTTCATAAAGAACTACAGGTGGAAAAGCAAGGAAGAAATTAAAGATGTTTAGAAATTAAGGAGAAAGAATTAAGAAAAATTAATTGAAACTTGCAAATAAGACAAAAAGATTACTCCATACCTTTTCAAAAGCATATTAGGTCATTGTCTAACAGGCCCACCCAAGGATCATCTGATTCTCCAGGGAATAGAGCATTGTCTGGCTTCTATTTATTATTGAGTAGCACCCAAGCTCTGTAAAGTTAGATATTACTTTGGAGAAGATTGGTAACTGGTCCATGATTTTCTGTCCCAAAGAAAAGATAAACCCCAACGGTGAGGCATGTAGAACATTAACCAGTTTTGTATCTAATTTTGCGCTCTGGCTCTACTATTTTTTCATTAATTTAATGAATACACTCGTCTCTCCTATCTTGCTGGCTCACACATTAATAAATTATCTTTTATATATTTTCATACTATATTGTATGAGAGTCAAGTGTATTTCTTCCACTCCCCACCTCAAGT
>NC_043709.1:59458251-59459952 GCF_006229205.1 Suricata suricatta
TCCTGGATATCTGACAACATTCATTTTACTACAGTTTACTTCCTGATACCATAGGGCAATATCCTTCTGAGTACAGTGCCAAGCTGACCTCAAAATCCTTCAAGCCTCTTTCTTCCTGCTCACCTCGTTCTACCCTAATATTTACATTCTCAGGTGTGGATCATCACACCTGCCAGATGTTGACTTTGCACACTGGCAACTATTTGTTAAAAACCTGTGCAAGATCTTGGATGTTGAGATAAATTGTATCTGTCACTATTGTTCATCTATTTGGCACCATTGTCCAAAAAAATGGAAAGAAGGAAGGAAGGAAGGAAGGAAGGAAGGAAGGAAGGAAGGAAGGAAGGAAGGAAAGAAGGAAGGAAAAGACTTCCAGCCTTTGCTAAGAAAAATAGATCCCTGGGTGATAGTAATTCATACCAAAACCTCAAGAACACAGCCTTTAACAGCAGGAAGCCTGTACTGCATCAAGGCTTAAGTCAAGAATAATTTCTGTGCTTGTATAAACAACAGACAGACTTTGGAAACCCACATGAATTGGATCATAAGAGTTCATCATTTATTACCCCACATAGGACATAATGTCCCCTATGTAGCACTCTGGTGGGGGATGTACAACATAAATCTTATTACGATGGACAATTTTTAAAACCCCAAATGAGGAAATTTTTTGTTTTGAAAAATGGGAAGGCAAATATTCTTCACTTTTTAAAGTCATAAAAAACTTATTTTAGGGGCATCTGGGTGGCTCAGTTGGTTAGCATCTGGCTTCAGCTCAGGTCATGATCTCGCGGTTCATGGGTTTGAGCCCTGCGTCAGGCCCTGTGCTGACAGCTCAGAGCCTGGAGCCTGTCTTCAGATTCTGTGTCTCCCTCTCACTCTCACCCTCCCCTGCTCACGCTCTCTCTCTCTCTCTCTCTCTCTCTCTCTCTCTGTCTCTCTCTGTCTCTCTCAAAAATAAATAAAACATTAAAAAATTAAAAACAAACTTATTTTAAAGCAGAAACACTGTTCCAAAAGAAAGGAGACTAAGACAGCAAGTAATTAGATGAAATATGTGATCTTAGACTGGATCATATACTAGAAGAATACAATTACATAAGGGACCTTACTGTATCAAGACGTGATATTGGAAACATTTTTTAGAAAAGATAAAGTATTACATACATGTTAGATTTATTAAGATTAAAATCTCTACTCTGGGGGCACCTGGGTGGCTCAGTCGGTTGGGCGTCCAGCTTCGGCTCAGGTCATGATCTCAGGTTCCTGAGTTGGAGCCCTGCGTCAGGTTCTGTGCTGACAGCTCAGAACCTGGAGTCTGCTTCAGATTCTTTGTCTCCCTCTCTCTCTGACCCTCCCCTGCTCATGCTGTCTCTCTCTCTCTCAAAAATAAATAAAAAACATAAAAGAAAATTTAAAAATAAAAAATAAAAAAATAAAAATTCTACTCTGGTTATGTGAGGAAAATTGTAGTAGAATTTATTCTAAGTAAATAATGGTAAAGAAATATACCTAAGGAACTTTTGGGTCTGACAAAGGAGAAGTAACCATCTCCATTCTGTTAACTGCCTTGAGGTCACCATATTGAGAAGTCCTTAGCTGTGACAAAAGTGTACATATATAGACATTTTGGTCTATAGACCCTGCTAAATTCCACCCTAATGTCATCTAAGATTGAGCACTAAAACATGTTTCAAAGAA
>NC_043709.1:59460052-59461334 GCF_006229205.1 Suricata suricatta
AGAAGTCATATCTCAAACAGATTGATGAGGGCAGAATGACTTCATCCCAGTGACAGAGGATGCATACTACCATGTGAACTTCTTCAACTGAACTTTAGCACTTACCCTCTATGGGTCTCAGTTTCCTCAGGAGTTAAACGTGAGAATAATAATGTGAAAACAGCTTTCCTCTCAACTTATTTTCATGAAGATCAAAGAATTAGAGTGCTTTCTCATGGAAAATCAAATATATGACAAAGCATTATTCTTCTTACAAGTCGCCACTCCCCAAACTGAACTTTAAATTCATTTTTATACTACAGTCAAACTAAAGATAAATATAACTATAGTTTAAGGAAAGTACATTGTTCAACCTTTGCTCCCATTGACTATCATCAGTGTGATCAGGGTGCAGACCCTTCATAAAGGTCCCTTCTGATCTTGGCACATCCAGAGGAAAAGAGAAATGAACACAGGACTATCAGAAAGAAACCTTGGCTCTTGATTCGCCATGTCTTTCACCTGCTGCCCGTCCCTGGACAAGGCTCTTTCCATCTCTCAGTCTGATCCACTTCCTCTTACATCTGTAGCAGCACAATGCCCCCCCAAACCACACCCTCTTTCCTGCTACTGTTTTTCTCCAAGGACCTTGTACTATTTAACATCTTTTGCTTACTTATATAATTTATTGCCTCTTTATCCTTCATACAATGTAAGCACTATGTGGGAATGCATTTTTGTCTATTTTCTATCATCAAGAGTAGAAAGGCCCCTAATAGATGACTCCCTCCACTTGTTAAAGAAACAAATGATGAGAATATCAGATTAGAAGATCTCACATCTACTGGTCTTAACTGTTTCCATCTTTGACTTAATCATGAGATAATTTCACCATTTGGTCTCATTGTCCCAAGTGGATTGGGAAAAATACTTCGACCACCTTAAGAGCTTAACAAGAGCAACAAAGATTCAGGCTAGATGGAAAGACATTCTGATGCACAAAAATAAATTCTAAGTTAGTTCTGACTGACACCAGAAATGGCTCCTAATTTTTCCATTCAAATACATTTTATCTTCCAATATATACTAAACTTGCTAGAAGACAGAGAATTCTTCTTTACCTGTTTACCCAAAAGAAGAAGGTAGGCAATTTGGAAACAGGGCTTTAGTGACTCTGCAGGAACAATGCGAAGGAATCCTGGGACTGATTCCCTCTCCTTGAGGATGCTAATATTTCAAAAGAAGAAAGAATATGTTCTGCCTAACAGGAAGTGATCCTGCCCAGAGGCAGAGATGGGTCAGA
>NC_043709.1:59461434-59471869 GCF_006229205.1 Suricata suricatta
TGAGTTCAGAACAACTTCAGGGATTCGTGGCAATTGAGAAATGTTCTCAAGGTGGCACACATGTGTCACCAGGGAGAAGGAGTGGGACTAGAAAGGGGTGATTAATCCAAGACAACCAATTATCCAGGTCTTATCCAAGAAAGAAAACTATTTAAAACACTTTGCTCCCCCAGTGTGGCTATTACCCCTTCTGTGTGCCCATTAAGGAACTAAAACTGGACAGGAAGTTGAAATGATGAGATGTCTCAGTTTCAGTGGGGAAAACATCAAGAAAAGGTGTCTTTTGTTGAGACATGAACTGTGTGTTTGTAGGTTTGGTGAAGAAGGAACACGGAGGCAGCAGGAAATAGAAAGGTCAACTAGGCTTGGGGACCCGGGGTCAGGCCGACATTCATACTCAGCCAGACGATATAAATGATCGTGACTTTTATTGCTAACTTTTACCACTATTGCGCATAATAATAATTATTATTGTTGATACAAAAACATCTTTAAGACAAATGCTCCTAACACTTTCCAGTCACGATTCCTCATGCTAGTTAGTAATTTTATAAATGCCTAAAGGACACACAACATTAGACTAAGGAGAATGCTTTTAATTGGATATGTAGAAAGAAAACATCTCAAACTGTCTACAATATTAATGTAAATAATTGACTCGTGGGCCTGAGAAGTTTGGAGAGAGAGCTGTTTTCACATGAGGCTAGAATTCATAGCTCAAATGTCAGGGCAAAAAGGCTTTTTTCTTTCCAATACTTGCCTCTGCTTCTTGGAAGATTGGCACCATTTTTGGTGAGTTTTGCCTTTCATCCTCCTAAAAATGGGAGGCTCGATGCTGGGCTCAAATCTTCCCTCAACAGGTATAACATGAAATGTGAATCTCTTCCCTTATTTCAATACAAAACTTTAACCTTCAGTCTGACTGATCAGCCTAAATCACTTGCCTCTCACTCATCCCTCCACTCCTAAACAATCAAATGTGACTCAAGATTGGAGATTCACTCACTGGCTTGCTTAGGTTTCAGCCACAGGTTCTGCTCTGAAGACCTGAGTAGATTCAGCTTCCCCAGAAGCATAAGGAACTACCAAAAAAACACATGGATATTCATATGTACAACAGGGTAGGATCACACAGGAAAAAGAAAATTCATCCTATACAGCTAAACTACCAACTATTGGCAGAACACATTTCATGTATTTCACAGTGGGTTCCTAACATTTGGGCAATAACATTCTCCTGAAAACACTGTCAGATAGGTCTCATTGGCTGCACATTTGTCAAAAAGAGAAAAATGAAATCAGAAGTACTTTGTGATACGTCTGAGAACTGACAGGAGCGGTCAAGGGCTCCCACCTTCAACAGGCCATACCTATGAGTGGTTCACAGAAGTGACCATCCAAAATGAAATTTTCAGGGGCGCCTGGGTGGCTCAGTTGGTTAAGGGTCCGGCTTTGGCTCAGGTTATGATCTCACGGTTCCTGGGTTCAGGCCCCACATCAGGCTCTGTGCTGACAGCTAGCTCAGAACCTGGAGCCTGATTCATATTCTATATCTCCCTCTCTCTCTGACCCTCCCCTGCTTGAACTTTTTCTCTCTGTCTCTCAGAAATAAATTTTTAAAAACTTTAAAAAAATTTTTAATGAAAGTTCCAGTAGATGCATCCAGTGATATTTTTCTTGTAGTTTTATTCAGGTATAAATAACATAACACACTGTGTAGCCTTATGGGTAAAACATAATGGGTTGATACATATACATATTGCAAAATGATTACCACAATATGTCTAGTTAATATCCATCATATCACAGAGTTACAATTTTTTTCTTTTTTTTTTTTTGCAGAATACATTTAAAAACATTTATTTTGTTGAAGCAAAGTTAGCATACAATATTATATTAGTTTCAGGTGTACAACATAGTGATTTGACATTTATATACATTATAAAATCATCACCATGATGTCTAGTTACCATTTGTCATCATACATAGTTATTACAATATTATTGGCTATATTCCCTGTGCTGTGCTTAACATCCCTGTGACTTACATATTTTATAAGCGGAAGTTTGGATCCCTTAATCCTCTTCACCTATTTTGCCAGTACCCCCATCAGCCTACCCTCTTGCAACCACTAGTTTACAATTTTTTTTCTTATAATGAGAACTTTTAAACCCTACTCGATTGGCAACTTGCAGATACACATACAGTATGGTGAACTGTAGTCACCATGTTGAACACTATTCTCGGGAACTCCTTAATCTTATAGCTGGATATTTGTGCCTTTCAACCACCTTCACCCGTTTTGTTCTTGAGTCTGGCAACCACCAATCTGTTCTCTGTATCTGTGAGTTTGGTGTTTCATTTTATCATTCAACTTACAAGTGAGATCATATAGTATTTACTTTTCTCTCTCTGACTTACTTCATTTAGTGGAATGCTATCGAGGCCCACACATATTGTCACAAATAACAGCATTTCCTTCTCTTTTATGGCTGAATACTATACCATTTGTGTATATATCCCATCTTTTATCCATTAATCCGCCTATGGACACTTAGGTTGTATCCATGTTGTCTGTTCTACATAAACCTCCAGTGAACATGTGAGCACAAATACCTTTTCAAGAGAGCGATTTTTTCCTTCTGAAGAATACCTAGAAATGGATTTGCTGAATAATATGATAGTTCCATTTTTAGTACTTCGAGAAGACGTCACACTGTTTTACATAACTGGGTCACCAGTGTACATTCCACCCATACTGCATAAGCGTTCTCCTTTTTTTCCAAAAGTTCAGTAAACACATACATCTTGTCTTTTGATAATCTTTATCAAAGGTGTTCATATCTGGTCATAAGCCTTAAAAGCTTTGCATATCTCTTCTTCCAAGATTTATTTCACATATATACAAATTATAAAATAACCTTGTCACGTTCCACAAAAATACCCGATAAGATTTTTTATAAGTCGTTTTGAAAGTATATACATTTTGAAAATATTTGACCTCTTTAGATTTTTGAGTCCTCATTCCAAAACATGAACTATATCTCAGATGTGAGGTTTTCTTTAATTTATTTCAAAGGTATTTTCTGTTTCTTAATGAAAAGCTTTGAAAAAATGTTATTATTTATTCCTAGCCTTTATTTCATGCATTTGACCCTATAATAACTTTATTTTAAATTTAGTTTCTAAGGGTGCCTGTGGGGCTCAGTCAACTAAGCATCTGGCCTTCAACACAGGTCGTAATCTCACAGTATGAGATTTCTCGAGCTGTGTATCGTCTCTCTACTGTCAGCACTCAGCTCGCTTTGGATCCTCTGTCTCCCTCTCTCTGCCCCTCCCCAGTCATTTTCTCTTCCAAAAATAAACATAAAAAACATTGGGGACCACCTGTGTAATTCAGTCAGCTAAATGTCTGACTTCAACTCAGGTCATGATCTTGAGGTTCGTGAGTTCAAACCCCACATCGGGCTCACTGCAAATCCTCTGTCCCTCTCTTTCTACCATTCCCCCATTTGTACTCTTTCAAAAATAAGTCATACACTAAAAATGTTTGTATCCTCTTTTAATAAAACATAAAGAAATTAAAATTATTTTTTGTGCTTCATCTGGTAAAACCAAAAAAGGAAGATAGAAAAATGCTTTTGTGTATTGACTTCATACCCAGTTATTTTGCTATATTTTATTAGGATTCCCAATTAATTGTCTTCCATTATCTATACATCCAATAATGTACCTTACGAAAAGTAGTAACATTATTTCCTCCCTTCCAAATCTTATGAGCCTTTCCTGTTTTCTGCTTTATTAAACTGACCTACACCTTCAGGACAATGTTGAATAAGACTGGTAGCAGTAGACAACAGTCACCATACTCAGTCTCGGGTACAAAGGGAAATGTTGTTCCAAAGCTACCAAAGCTCTTATCACATGGATTCAAATGATCTTACATCTGAACACACTTAGGACTCTGAAATCAATCCTATTACTTCTCAATTGCGGCATCACTAATCATCACATATTTGTGTATCTTTAAACATTAAAACATTTATTTTTTCATAATTTTCATGGGTCACACATTTAGGCACTAACACACTAGGTCCTCTCCACAGACTCTTCACAAGGTGACCAGCAAGATGTCAGCCAACTCTTGTTCCTTTCTGAAGACCAGGATCTTATTCTAACATCACATGATCATGGATAGAATTCATTTTCTTGCACATATATGACTGACAGCACAGCTCTTACTGATCCTCAGCTGGGACCACCCTTAGGTCTGAGACATCAGCTGCAGTCCCAATGTCATAATGTTCTCTCCATAAACACTTTGTATCATGAATGTTTGTTTCTTCATAGAGAACACTTTGTAACATGAATGTTTGTTTCTTCAAAGCCAGCAAGAAATTCTGTTCCTCCAATCTGTGAACAAAGTATAATCCAGGAGTGACATCATATGGCCTTTGTCATGCTCTATTATTAGAACCAAGTCACAAGTGCCATCAACTCAAGGGGAAGGGATTACACAAGGGTGTGGATCAGGGGGGTTAGGTCTACAATGTGGACAGCACATAATGAAGTCTCCTACAAGTGAGGTATGTTTCCACTTTAATGCCACTTTGGAAGGTTTCAGGGAAGGCCCGGAGAGGTACACCTCAAAATCCTAGAGGAAGAATTCCATCAACAAAAGATGTGAGTCTAAGAGTTCTTTTTCCTATTTGTCAGTGAATAGGCGTGACTCTCATCGAGGACTCCCAGTTAGAGAAGGCATGACCAGACAGCTTCACTTCAGTGGGTCAAGGAAGAATGTCACTGTATGACCCCACACCCTGGCACTGAGAGGAAGTGTAGTTGTTGACAGAAAGTATGATCCAAAGAAGGGGTGGACAGAATCTGATAAAAGGGCTGAAATGGTCCAAATTGAGGATCAAGCTCTGAGACAGACCATCACCTGCCATGAAAAGAGAATGTGAATAGCACAAGAAAGGCACAGTGAAGTTGTCACCTTCATTGGAGGGACTGATGGGAAGGCTCCCAACAAATTGATTGGGCCAAATCCATAAAGGTTTGGCCACAGCTATTTAAATACGACTTACCCAAGGCCAGAACAGAGTAACCTTTCTTGAAGGTAGGTCAGTTTCTCCAGCTATGTAGGCAATAAGTGGGAAGCAAACAGAGCCTGAAATAGGAAAAAAAAAAAAAACATACTTGGGGAAAATCCTCACAGCCCCAAAGGACACTTTGCTAAGGGCTACATGCATGCAACACTTTCTTCTGAGTTTCCTCATGTGATTGTGTTCCATTGCTATGGTAACGAATTGCCACAAAATTACCATCTTAAAACAATAGGCATCTCACAATTTCTGTGCATCAGAATTCAGGGCACAACTTGGCTCAACTGGATTCTCTGCTTAGGGTCTTACAAGGCAAACTCCTTTCTGGAGATCCTGGGGAAGAACCTGCTTCCAAAATCATTTAGGTTGTTGAAGAATTCACTCCTGCTCAGATGGTCTCTTTCCTCTCGAATCTGCAAAAGCCCTTTGAACTATTTCTGTGACTCAAATATTTCTGCCTTCCACCTCTGTTTTCCTCTTTTGTTCTTTGGGGATCACATGATTACATTGAGCTCAGCTGGATAATCCAGGGGAATCCCCTATTTTAAGACCAACTATAGTCCCCTTCTTTACTGTAAAGACCCTTCTGTCATATAACACAACACATTCTTCAGGGCGTTATCTCATCATAACTGACTATCATGGGATTAGGGCCTGAAGCCATCTTGGAGGCCATTCTTCTGCCTACTTCACTTTCTGCCTAATTGTTCATAATACACACAGAGTTCTGTGAGGATTTGCCCCCTTCATTAATGATATCACCATTGTTCCAGTTGCTCAAGTGCAAACCTTCAAAACGAGGCCTGACTTCTCTGTTCTTTCACATCCCATGTCCTACTTGTCAGCGGTCCTGAAGCTCCATGTTCAAAGCAAAGTACATCCAGAAACAGACAACTTCTCATCACTTGCATTGTTTTCTAGACTAGGGTCAGCATCATGGGTGGCCTGAAATCGCTTTCTAAATTTCGTCTTTGCACATACATTCTCTCCCGATGATTGCTCCTCAAGAAGTTAGCCATAATTCGATAAAAAAGAATGAAATCTTGCCATTTACAACAACGTGGATGGAACAGGAGTGTTTTATGCTAAGTGAGATAAGTCAATCAGAGAAAGACAGATGTCATATGATTTCACGCATATATGAAATTTGAGAAACAACAGATGTCCATATGGGAAGGAAAGGAAACATAAGATAAAGGGAGGGAGGCAAACCATAAGAGTCTCTTAAATACAGAGAACAAACTGAGGGTTGATGGGGTTGGGGGTTTGGGAGGGTGGAGAAAATGGGTGATGGACATTGAGGAGGGCACTTGGGATGAGCACTGGGTGTTGTATGTAAGTGATGAATCATGGGAAAGTACTCCTAAAACCAACTGTGTGTTACCATAACATACATAACACTGTATGTTAGCAAACATGATAATTTAAAAAAGAATAAAGGGTTGAGACATACCAATAAATAAATAAAGTAAAAACAATTTATTAGCAAGAAAAAAAGAAGTTAGCCATAATTATTAAATGTTAATCCTGTGTTGTAATTCCTCTGTTCTCAGCCATCTAAGGCCTATAATCTTTAGCAAAATCCTGTCTTCATATTTACTGACAAGCTGTGGCTTACCTGACCTTCCACATGTGAGCCTTGTAGGTGGTTGGAGTCAGGATACGTGTGGCTACAAATCAAGGGCAGGAAATGCAAAGAAGGAGTCAGCTAAAAACACTATCAGTGAGGCATTATGATTTTACTTCTGAGACCAAGAAAATTTTGCTAAAAACTATCCTCCAACATGGGTGCCAAGGGTAGCAGAGTCAGTTAAGTGTCTCACCCTTGGTTTAGGCTAGGGTCATAATCTCAGAGTTTCCCCCTATCTGGGGTTCTGCATGGCAGCTCTCTCCTTCCCCTACCCCTCCACTGCTTGTGCTGTCTCTGGCTCTTTCAAAATAAATAAGTAAACTTTAAAAAAAAAAAAAAAAAGAACCCTCACAAGTGACAACAGGTAACTAGCAATGAGTAGTGGTGACTACCAGGAGAGCTTCAATGTGATTCACTTGCCCAATATCAGCTAATCTCGCCCACAGCTGTTCTTAGGCCAATCCTTTCCTGTAAACATAGAAGGTATTTTTTGGTTTTTTGTTTATATCATTTCCCCTTGTTGAATTCAAGGGGAATGTGTCCTCTCTAGCTCACAGGTGCCTGACCAAAGCTCCTCTTCCTCTCCTTTCAGGACCCACATATATCTAAGGAGCGATGTCAGCCTTTCAATCCTATTCTGAGCCAACATTTTTGGTTGTTTGTTTCATATCCTCACGAATGTAATTCCTCTCTAAATTCATTTCATTATCTGAGTGCATAATACAAGTAGCTTATATTCTTAGTTGCCTAAGGCCATTTGCCTGACAAGACACACACCTGTTGGCTACACCTCAAAAGACTGTAATATCTAAATGCTTCTCTAGAACACAAGCCAAACACTCACTTCACTGCTAAATCAAGAGCTTTGGACTCTACTCACTGGAACAACTTAACTTGCTCTCTTTCATCAGGGTTGCGGTATTGACACAGCCTGCTGGATATGACTTCTAAACGACAGCATGATCCTCAACTCAAGAACTCCCACTGGCACTCCATCCATTCTTCTTGCCCCAAACCACTCGGGAATGAGGTCAGGGATGTCCTTCCACTTCTATTTTCCACCCAACAAGTAGCGGCACAACGCATTTATATTGTATGGAACCTTCCCAGAATTTCTTCAGCTAGAATGCTCCTAAAAATGAACTGCCACTCTATGAGAGAACTTTCCCAAGACAACTTTACCAAGAAATCCCACTTGATTTCAGCCCAAAGTCCCAGATTCCAGCATATGTATGATGGTAGAAACCTCTGTCGTATAAATAGTCACCACCTATGGGCCCATAGGGACTCCCTTGGGCCAACTCTCAGTCAATCTATTAACAGTTTCAGCTGAAGATCTGCTGAAATTCAGATATCTCTCTGCTGACTTTGTGGAAAGAGGCTAACAGGATTCTTACATGAGGAATATGATTTTTAAATAACCAGATTAATCCTAATACTCTATGACCCTCCTGCATATTAGCATGATCTGAAAATTATGGTGACATGTTATAAATTTTGGCCATATCTCTGTTGCTCCAACTGAAATAATTCTCAGGAATTTTGCAGATGAGACTTGGCTTAGGATATTAGCTGGCAATTTCAACTACCCTCCAGTTGTTCTACATATACTAAAGGTTTTGTTCTCTGTAGTTTATTCATCTGAGGAAGGAATAACCAATGTGTCCTAATTAGCATCCAATGGCCATTAACTCCAAATCTTGTCAAACTAAATTATGGCAATATGCTAAGTTATTCATTTATCCCTGTGGATATAAAGTGAATGTACACAGATCTACTCTATGAAAATACAAAATTGTAAAAATGTGACTCAAACTATTATGAAAAAGATGTTGGCTAAGTATTTGAAGGTGGACCCATCCCTCTTGGCCTATGATATTTCCATAAGCAACTAGCCGCCCAGGTGCCCCTGGCCTCTCACATTTCCTAAATAGCCTTAATCATATAAAGTTCAGCTGAAACAATCAGAGAACATCTATCTAATCTTGGACAATCTACTTTACCTCTTTCCCACTGACATACCAAAATTATCTTCAAAAAGTAGAAAAGTTTTAGTGGGCATCAAATTCCAAACTCAATCGTTTCCTTCTAGGAGTACTGCCGTGTTGTTCTTCTTGAATTGAGCACTGTGAAGAGTGCTGCTATCAGAACTAGGACAGTTTAAAGGTTCCCATTTAGAATACTACTCAAGTATCAAAACCCTCCAGTTAAAAACCACCAGGAGCACAGCTGTAGCTGAGAAGTTTGGGTTCATTATACTACAGGGTGGGGGAGAGCACACACCATAGGGAGCTGCAAAGAAGTGCCTCAGTTCAAGGGTGTTAGAAAAAACTCAAAAAGGAATTGTGCTGTGTTAGGTGTGTTACAGGATGTTGTAAGGAAGCAGATCTCCGTCCTGGGTTGGATGAGGTCAGGGAGCATGAGTATGCTAGGATTGGGTATCTTTGGAAACCTTTTCTAGAAGAAGAGACTTCACTGAGACAAAAGCAAAAGCAGTGAGAGGAAATGAAGCAGCAGCCATTCATTATCTAAGAAAAAGGGTTATGTGCTATTGTGGGTTTGGCACGCTAACATTGCTTTTGTCTGCACTGAAACATAACTGAGAAGTGATCCTACTTTCTGGCTCCTATCATCACAGACACGGACTGCCCTTATGTGCTCTTTGTCTTCTGAAACTCTCTTTGTGTCCAACAAGAGAACACCAAGTCCTGGCCTTCAGCCCAGGTCAGCCCATAACTGTAAACATGGTGCCACCAGGTTACTTCCCACATGATAGGGCTGCTTTCCTGCCTCTCACCTGCTACATCTTTGCAGATAAGAGAATTATGGCTCAGTTAATAGAAGATATTGGTGGAGCAAAAAATGGGTAGTCAAGCCTTGTAAATGTTGATGAATGCATTCATGTTATAGAAACCTCTAATTGCTAGTGATGCAACCAAGAAGTGGGCCTCATGTGTAAAAATATGGTACATATGTACAAAGTCCATTTCACAGTGACACAGGAAGGACTAAATAAAATTCAAAGTATTTGTCACTAAGGACTAATGAAATCATTGTACAACCACTTCCCAACATATTAAAAATATACTATTTTTTAAGTTACCCAACATTAATTTTATTTCAAGGCAGACAAACTGTTAGAGATAGGAGAGACATGATAGGCATGGTAGGTAGTTGGAGTAAATCAAATGAAGGGACATTCTTGCTGAGCCCAGGAGGATCAAGGATGACACACCCAGGAAAATTTTATCTCAGAATTATAACATGGTAGATGCAGAAGCCATTGTATAACGTCTGCAAGAGAATAAAATATATTGTCAAGAGGGTTTCAAAAAGGATAAAGAATGTGGCTTCATTTTGGGAATCTGCAAGGAAACCAGAAAATGTCAGATGGCACTGAATTCCAAGGATTCAAATGACCATGAGATGTTCATCCCCCAAAATGGGGTTTGCAGGCCTGGATGGGAGCCTGGTTAAGCTGGAAATCTAGAGAGCACAGGAAGTAGGCCTGCAGGTGCCAGTTCTCCCTCTATGATTCCACAGAGCAACTCTGCAGCCTTCTCACCAGGGATATATACTCATTTCTCCTCCATGCACTGCCCACTACTTACCCTCGAGCAAGGTGCCAAGCAATGGTCCCGACACTGACAGACTATCAAGCAATATTTGAAAAAGTTTCCTCAAAACATTGATTATTTAA
>NC_043709.1:59471969-59484380 GCF_006229205.1 Suricata suricatta
ATTTTCTTTCATTATCTACTCAAAGTCATGCCTACTGCACCTCTAAACATTTCATTAAATCCAATTATACAGCAAACACTCCCAAAATAAACTTAGATGTATTGCAGTTTCACTTAACAGTATATAAAATGCTGTGTTGTGACAGGTATCAATTATCCATTAGATACTGAATCAATTTTTCTTAAGCACTACTAACTGCTTGCTTTTCTTGAAGCAAGCAATTCTGAAAATTTCCTGTTAGACCTATGAGTGCGAACATATGGTTTCTGTCCTTCTCTGCCTGACTTATTTCACTTAGCGTCACACTCTCAAGGTCCATCCACTTTCCTACAAATGGCCATATGTCATTCCCTCTCATTGCCATGTAGTACTCCATTGTGTATATATACCACATCTTCTTGATTTAATTTTTTAATGTTTTATTTATTTTTGAGAGAGAGAGAAAGAAAGCATGAGCAGGGGAAGGTCAGAGAGAGAGGGAGACACAAAAACTGAAGACAGGCTCCAGGCTCTGAGCTAGCTGTCAGCACAGAGCCCGACGCTGGGCTCCAACCCACGAACTGTGAGATTATGACCTGAGCTGAAGCCAGACACCTAACCGACTGAGCCAGCCAGGCACCCCTATTATTTGTTTTTAAAAGGACAAAGACTAACTCTGAGGAGGTGATAATGGTAAAGGGCAAAGGAAGAATATGTGATGAACAAAATATTAGATATGTGTATTTTTTTCAACTTTTTTAAAATATTTTATTTATTTTTGATACAGAGAGAGACAGAGCATGAGAGGGGGAGGAGCAGAGAGAGAAGGAGACACAGAATCTGAAGCAGGCTCCAGGCTCTGAGCTAGTGTCAGCACAGAGCCTGATGCGGGGCTCGAACCCACAAACGTGAGATCTGACCTGAGCCGAAGCCAGAGGCTTAACCGACTGAGCCACCCAGGCGCCCCTAGATATGTGTATTTTTAAATGGCTTGCAAATATAAAGTAGGGACTAAGCATGGTAAATGCCAGATAAATTGTGGATCTATCTTATGAGCAGCACACAACATAACTGCTTCCTCTTCCATAGGGCAGTCTAGCAAATAACAGCAGACACAAGGTTTACCCAAAAGTGTAGGAGAATCCCTATCAGATGAGATAACTAGACTATATCCTGACACAGTAGTACTCGAGAATCAGACATTCAGTAGCCTGGTGTCACCTCGTACACCAGGTTGAGGTGGGAGGTAGAGCTGTCATCTCAATAAAGAGAGCTGGCCCCAGAGCAAGAAATGTAAGAGCTCTGGAGAGGTCTCTTACACCCCTGGATCCGCAGAGCACAGAGAAGAGCTCATTATCATTTCGTAAAAGACTACAGGTAGAAAAGCAAAGAAGAAATTAAAGATGGTTAGAAATTAAGAAGAAAGAATTAAGAAAGTTAACTGAAAGTTGAAAATAAGACAAAAAGAGGGGAGGAATCAGCATGGCAGAGAAGTAGGGGTACCCAAAGTTCCCTCATCCCCCAAACACAGCAGTCTTGGAATTCCACGAGTGTGGGCTACAGAGTGAGAGAAGCATTTCCAGGGGCCTATGGGGACAACTTGGCAGGCCATAGTTGTGTGATTGCGAACTGGGAGAGATAAAACAGGTGGCATAGGAATGGAGGGAAGAGACCCTCTTCTGTGGGGAGACAAAAGGAAGAGAAAGAGAGGCTGTGAAAGTGTAGGATTGTTTTTGGATAAGAGAAAAACCACGGACCAGGGACCAAGAACCAATTTCTAGTTGCAGGGCTTTCTCTGGATTGGGGCCGACCACCCTGTGCGCACACCTTGGGAGGAGGGGAGCCAGCCCTGAGCTCAGTAGCAAGCTCAGAGGCACAGTTGGAGAAACCAATCCTCTCCATTGAGTTCTGTGGGAAGAAAGCATATAACCATTCCAAGGACAAAAGACCCTGCAGGTGCCCACCAGCAGAGGCCCTTTATCAGCTGGATGGATGGATTAGCTCTACCCTGGAACCAGGGCATGTGGAGCAGGACCCTTTAAAACATTGGGGTTTAAAACCCAGGCAAGCACCTGGGAGGTGCAGGAGATTATGAGGCAGAACAAACCGGCCTGCTCACGCCCGTGGGGCAGTGTAAGGATGGCTTGAACAGAGTGGTTTCGGTAACCCATTCTGAGGAAGAGAGACGGGGGTGTCTCCCCATCACCAACAAGCTGGGGCTTCAGAGAACAGTCAGCAGGCCCACAGTGGAGGCAGGACACATACACCAAGACACTCCCCTCTGGGCCTGATAATTACATATCTAACAGAGCAACATTGACACTGACTGAACCAGACAGCTCCTCCTCCAGACCAGCACAGCCACTTGTTCCAAGGCACTATCAGATATCAGTCTGGTGGTTTTGCATTTTCTAATTTGATTCTTGGTCAATTCTTATTTTATGTATTTTTTTCTTCTTCCTTTTCTTTCTCATATTTTTTCCCTTCTCTATTCTGGTTATTCTGGTTATTGGTTTGTTGAAGCAGACATTTTTAATCTATTCTTTTTACACCTCTTCTGTATCTCTTTCTACTTTATTTTCCTCTATCTCTCTCTGGATTAAGCTGGATAGTTCCTCTGATTCTCTTCCTGATCAATTTGTTTTTCTTGTCTTTTTCCCCACCCCAATCATTTCTCTCTTTCCATGGGATATGTCTTCTTCCACCACCACCCCCTTATTTAAATTTTTTCCAGGGTTACTTCAATGAACAAATCAAAGAACATCTGGTGGAAGGCCAAACCACCACTATGAGTAGGAAGATCAAGCATCCCGAGTCACAACAACATAGAGCACACAACACACTCCAAAAACACCTCCTGATGGGCCAGGCCTTGGACAGTGAATGACCCTTTTTAATATGTAAGTGCTTTCAGGTGCAGGACACATAATTAGCTATTAAAACACATAAAGAACAGAAAACTAGCCAAAATGACAAAACGGAGGAATTCTCCTCAAAAGAAATTCTAGGAAGAAATGACAGCTAGAGAATTGCTCAAAACAGATATAAATAATATATCTGAGTAAGAATTTAGAATAATAGCCATAAGATAAATAGCTGGAATTGAAGAAAGCATAGTAGACAGCAGAGAATCTATTGTTGCAGAGATCAAGGAACTAAGAAATAGTCACAAAGAATTATGAAATGTTATATATAAGGTGCAAAATAAACTAGATGCAGTGACAAAAAGGATGGAGAAAGGTGAAATAGAAGATAAAATTATGGAAAATGATGAAACTAAGAAAAAGGGAGTTAATAACATATTAAACTATGAGAGGAAAATTAGAGACCTAAGTGATTTGATGAAATGTAATAATATCCATATTATGGGAGTTCTAGAAGAAGAAAAGAGAGAGAAAGGGGCAGAAGGTTTACATGAACAGATTATAACTGAGAATTTCCCTAATCTGGGGGAAAAAGCAGACATCCAAATCCAGGAGGCACAGAGAACTCACCTCAGATTTAACAGAAATAGGTCTTCTCTACAGCATATCATAGTGAAACTGGCAAAATACAAAGATAGAGAATTCTGAAAGCAGTTAGTGACAAATGGACCTTAACCTACAAAGGTAGACACATAAGGGTAGTAGCAGACCTGTCCACTGAAACTTGGCAGGCCAGGAGGCAGTGGCAGGAAATATGCAATGTGCTGAATAGGAAAAATATGCAGCCAAGAATCCTTTATCCAGCAAAGCTGTCATTCAGAATAGAAGGAGAGATAAAGGCTTTCCCAGACAAACAAAAACTGAAGGAGTTCATGACCACTGCAAGAGATCCCAAGATCCACTCACTCTGAGTGGAATGTTACGAACACTACAAAGGAGCAGAGACATCACCACAAGCATGAAAGCTACAGATAACAAAATGACACTAAATCCATACCTTTCAATAATACCTCTGAATATAAATGGACTAAATGCCCCAATCAAAAGACATAGGATATAAGAATGGATAAGAAAAGATCCATCTATATGCTGTCTACAGGAGACTCATTTTAAACCTGAGGACAGCTTCAAATTGAAAGTGAGGGGATGGAGAACCATCTATCATGCTACTGCAAGTCAAAAGAAAGCCAGAGTAGTCACACTTATATCAGACAAAGTAGATTTTAGGATGAAGACTGTAACAAGAGATGAAAAGGGACATTATATCATAATTAAGGGGTCTATGTATCAACAAGAGCTAACAATTGTAAATGTTTATGATCCCAACTTGATAGCACCCAAATACCTAAATCAATTAATCACAAACATAAGCAATCTTATTGATAGGAATACTGTAATTGCAAGGGACTTTAACATTCTATTTATATCAATGGACAGAGAATCTGGGCAAAAAATCAATATAGAAACAATGGCCTTGAATGACACACTGGACCACATGAACTTGACAGATATATTCAGAACTTTTCATCCAAAAGCAGCAGAATACACATTGTTTTCAAATGCACGTGGAACATTCTCCAAGATAAATCACATACTGGGTCCAAAACATCCCTAAATAAATATAAAATAATTGAGATAATACCATGCATACTTTCTGATCACAATGTTATGAAATTTGAAATCAACCGGAAAAAAAATTGGAAAGACTCCAACTGCATGAATTTTAAAGAACATCCTAGTAAAAAATTAATGGGTCAACCAGGCAATTGAAGAAGAAATTAAAAAATAATGGGCCAAATGAAAATGAAAACATGACAATCCAAACCCTTTGGCATGAAGCAAAAGCAGTCCTAAGAGAAAAACACATTGTAATCCAGACCTATCTCAAGAAACAAGAAAAATCCCAAATACAAAACCTAACTGCACACCTAAAGGAACTAAAAGCAGAACAGCAAAGAAACCCCAAAGCAAGCAGAAGAAGAAAAACAATAAAGATTAGAGCAGAAATGAACAATACAAAATCCAAAAAAAAAAATAGTAGAACCGATCAATGAATTTAAGAGCTGGTTTTTTGAAAAAAACAAACAAAACTGATAAACCCCTAGCCAGACTTCTCAAAAAGAAAAGAGAGAGGACCCAAATAGATAAAATCACTAATGAAAAAGGACAAATCACATAAATACAAACAATTATGAGAATCCTATGAAATACTATGAAAAATTATATGCCAACTAACTGGACAACCTGGAGGAAAAGGAAAAATTTCTAGACACCCACATACTATCAAAACTCAAATGGGAAGAAATAGAAAATTTGAACAGACCCATAACCAATGAGGAAATTGATTCAGTTATCAAAAATCTTCCAACAAATAAGAGTCCTGGGCCAGATGGCTTCCCAGGGGAATTCTACCAGACATTTAAAGCAGAGTTAATACCTATTCTTCTCAAGCTGTTCCAAAAAACAGAAAAGGAAAGAAAGCTTTTGGACTTATTCTATGAGGCCAGCATTACTTTGATTCCCAAACCAGACAGAGACCCCACTAACAAGGACAATTACAGGCCAATATCCCTGATGAATATGAATGCAAATATTCTCAACAAGATACTAGCAAATCAAAGTGAACAACATATCAAAAGAATTATTCACCATGATCGAGTGGAATTCATTTCTGGGTTGCAGGGCTGTTTCCATATTCACAAATCAATCAATGTGATATATCACATTAATAAAAGAAAGGATAAGAACCATATAATCCTGTCAAGAGATGCAGAAAAAACATTTGACAAAATACAGCATCCTTTCTAATTAAAAACCTTCAAGAAAGTTGGGATAGAAGGAACATACATTAACATCATAAAAGCCATATATGAAAGGCCCACAGCTAATATCGTCCTAAAAACTGAGAGCTTTCCCCGTGAGATCAGGAACATGACAGGGATGTTCACACTCACCACTGCTGTTTAACATAGTGTATGAAATGCTAGCCTCAGAATCAGAGAACAAAATGAAATAAAAGGCATCCATATTGGCAAAGAAGAAGCCAAACTTTCACTTTTCACAGATGACATGATACTCTACATGGAAAAACTGAAAGACTCCCCCAAAAACCTGCTAGAACTGATCCATGAATTCAGCAAAGTCTCAAGATACAAAATTAATGTACAGAAATCTGTTGCATTTCTATATACAAATAATGAAGCATCAGAAAGAGAAATTAAGAAATCAATCCCACTTACAACAGTACCAAGAACCATAAAATACCAGGAATAAGCCTAATCAAAGATGTAGAAGATCTGTATGCTGAAAACTATAGAAAATGTGTGAAAGAAATTGAAGACGACACAAAGAAATGGAAAAACATTCCATGTTCATGGGTTGAAAGAACAAATATTGTTAAAATGTCAGTACTACCCAAAGCAATCTACACATTCAATGCAATCCCAATCAAAGCTGCACCAGCATTCTTCTCAAAGCTAGAACAAACAATACTAAAATTTGTATGGAACCAAAAAAGACCCCAAATAACCAAAGTAATGTTGAACAAGAAAACCAAAGCAGGACTTTATCCTCTACTACAAAGCTGTAACCATCAAGACATTATGGTATTGGCACAAAAACAGACACACAGACCAATGGCATAGAATAGAAAACCCAGAATCAGACCTACAAATATATGGCCAACTAATCTTTGATAAAGCAGGAAAGAGTATCCAATGGAAAATAGACAGTTTCTTTAGCAAATGGTGCTAAGGGAACTGGACAGCGACATGCAGAAGAATCAAACTGGACTACTTTCTTACACCATACCCAAAAATAAACTCAAAATGGATGAAAGACAGGAAACCATCAAACTCCAGAGGAGAAAACAGGCAACAACCTCTTTGGCCTCAACTGCAGCAACTTCTCACCCAAAATGTCTCTGAAGGCAAGGGAAATAAAAGCAAAAATGAATGATTGGGACCTCATCAAGATAAAAAGTTTCTGCACTGCAAAGGAAACAATCAACAACACTAAAATGTAACTGACAGAATGAGAGAAGATATTTGCAAATGTCATATCTGATAAGGTGTTAGTATCCAAAATCTATAAAGAACTTACCAAACCCAATACCTGAAAAAACAAATAATCCAGTGAAGAAATAGGCAGAAGACAAATAGACACTTTTCCAAAGAAGACATCCAGATAGCCAACAGACTCAAGAAAAGATGCTCAATGTTACTAATCATCAGGGAAATGCAAATCAAAACTTCATTGAGATACTACCTCACACTGGTCACAGTGGCTAAAATTAACAACTCAGGAAACAACAAATGTTGGCAAGGATGTGGAGAAACGGGAACCCTCTTACACTTTGGTGGGAATGCAAACTGGTGCAACTGCTCTTGGAAACGATGAGGCAGTTCCTAAAAAATTAAAAATAGAATTACCCTACTACCTAGCAATAGTACTACTGAGAATTTATCCAAAGGATAAAGGAGTGCTGATTCATAGGGGCGCTTGTACCCCAATGTTTATAGCAGCACTTTCAACAGTAGCCAAATTATGGAAAGATCCCAAGTGTCCATCAACTGATGAATGGATAAAGAAGATGTGGTTTTTATATATATATATATATACAATGGAATACTACTTGGCAATGCGAAAGAATGAAATCCTGCCATTTGCAAAACGTGGATGGAACTAGAAGGTATTATACTAAGTGAAATAAGTCAATCAAAGACAGATATCATGTTTTCACTTATATGTAGAACTTGAGAAACTTAACAGAAGACCATGGGGGAAGGCAAGGGGAAAAAATAGTTTCAAATAGAGAGGGAGGCAAACCATAAGAGACTCTTAAATACAGAAAACAAACCAAGGGTTGATGGGAGGTGGGGCAGGAGAGAGAGGAAAATGGGTGATAGGCATTAAGGAGGGCACTTGTTGAGATGAGCACTGGGTGTTGTTTAAAAATGATGAATCATGGGAATCTACCCCTGAAACGAAGAGCACACTGTATACACTATATGTTAGATGACTTGACAATAAATTATATTTTTAAAAATAAGACAAAAATATTCTATACCCTTTCAAAATCATACTAGGTCATTGTCTAACAGGCCAACTTAAGGATCATCTGATTCTCTAGGGAATAGAGCACTGTCTGGCTTATTATTTATTATTGAGTAGGGCCTAGACTCTGTAAAGTTAGATGTTACTTTAAAGATTGGTAACTGGTGCATGATTTTCTGTCCCAAAGAAAAGATAACCCCCAAGGGTGAGGCCTGTAGAACATTAACCAGCTTTGTATCTAATTTTGCAATCCAGCTCCACTATTTTTTTCTTTAATGAATATGCTAGTCTCTCCTATCTTGCTGGTTCTTTCATTAATAAATTAAGTACATCTTTTTATATATTTCCATACTACATTGTATGAGTCGAGGGTATTTCCCTCCCAAGTTTCTGAAAACTAGAATTTGATGGAAGTAAAGAAGGAAAGAAGAGAAAAGGGGGTTTTCTTCTCAAATTACTCCCCATAGAGTAACCCTGGCACTTTCCTTCCCCTTCATTACCTTTTCTCCTAGCTGTCCCTCCTCCCTCTGCAAGCTCTCTCTAGTAAATCTACAAAACTGAAGAGAAGGCACTTTCTGCCTTCACACTGCAGAGTTCCTGGGATCTGCCAAGCACAGTATGGAGTCTCACTGACCAATGAAGGAAGAAAAAAGCCATAGAGCACTCCCCTCTAGGCTGCACTTACCTCCCATGTTAAATAAGGCCTTGGAACTAGAGAGGTTTTTGGCTAAACTGCCTTCCACAGACCCTGGGTCACTCCCGTGGGCTTCTGGGGCAGCACTGTGTGAGCGGGGCTATGTGAGCGGGCCTCAGAATAGCTCAACTTTCAACTCCTTTAAATACCACTGATGGGGCGCCTGGGTGGTTCAGTCGGTTAAGCAGCCAACTTCGGCTCAAGTCATGATCTCACAGTTTGTGGGTTCAAGCCCCGCGTAAGGCCCTGTACTGACAGCTAGCTCAGAGCCTGGAGTCTGTCTTCGGATTCTATGTCTCCATTTCTCTATGACCCTCCCCTGCTCAAGCTGTCGCTCTCTCAAAAATAAATAAAATATTTAATAAATAAATAAATAAATAAATAAATAAATAAATACCACTGACGTTAGAAACAAAGGCAAAAGAAAAAAATTAAATTTCCTTACTGCCTACAGCCCACTGACAATCCTTGAAACAGGCACAGTGACCTTCCTTTGGGAGCTCAGCTGCCTTGATGATGATAACTTTGCTAAGGGCAAAAGGCAATCTTAGCTTAATATTATCCTGACTTCCAGGATCCTGTAAGTCTATTAAAACATATAAAAATTCCTTTGGAAACTTACTTTATCCCTACTTCCCCTCCAGAAATATGTTGGCAATCACACTCCAGGCTATGGCCCCCTGATATATATCTGAAGGGTCTCATGACTGAGTTTTCACTAAACGGTAACAAATGACCTTTTCCTAACAGCAGCTAGCCCCTCAAGAAACCTTGTTTCCAAAATACCTTAGAGACTTACGCTATCCCTCACCACCTCCCAACCTGAAGGTACATAGTCAGTCACCCTCCACAACCCCAGGGCAGTTCTTTCTGCCCCTGGGTCCTTTTTGCACTGACGATGCCTCAAGAATTATTTCTTGGCCATCAGTTCCAAACCCCAACACTTCAAATCACATCACCACAATTCAGACTAAGACTTAATTAGAAGGAAAAGGTATTGTGGATTTTTATTCACATATGCACTTGAAATTTTATGACATTTAAATCCTTCAAATATTAGATTTTACCTTAGGTTTTTCAGTGTGGTATAATAATTCCACTTGAGTACTATATCATATACAGAGTATTTTTAATATAAATGGAATATAGACACATCTATTCGTAAAATGGCCAGCATTATATTGTTATGATATCCATTGTTATCTGCTATCATAATTGGGCTAATAACTGTAACTTGTTTAAAATATTTTACCTTTATGTGGCATTTGTGGAGCATTTAAATTATTAATATACCTCCATATAACGCTGAATCAACCTATTTGCCTGTTTACAAATGCACTTTATCCCCAATGCGGAAGAAAATAGAAGATTGCTTATAACAAATAATGCACACTGGCAATAATGCCCACCACTGGCAATGGATCAAGCCAACACAGGGACTCCTGCCTGCTGTGTAATTGTCATCGGGTTGCAAACCAGCCCCATCCCCAAATTTTAAACAGTATATCAAGTGCTTTCACTTGAATAAGATGGTCTCTGTGAAAAAAGAAAACACAGCTTTGTTTGTTTTTGTCTCTTAATACTCAAGCCAAACATAAAACATTGCTCAACTCTTTATTTTCACCTCTCTACATTGCCTTTTCTTCAAGTCCCTTTCTCTGGATGGTGGTAGTGGCAGTGGGTGGGTCATTTTCTTTTTAATGCTGCAATGGGTTTTTTTTAAGTGATTATATAAATTTGAGGGTAAATGTGAGGATTAGAACAACACTCTTTTTCCCTCTTACAAAAGCATAGGCAAACCATAACTGTACTGGGTTCACAAGTACCAGTAACTCAGTTTCCCTCTGTCTTGTGATACATGGATTCTACGTTACCTCTTGGTTAAAGATCTCTCTTCCACTTCCAGATCACATGGCCTCCTTATGGCCAGTAGAAAGAAGGAAAAGGAAAAAGAAGAGCACGCCCATTCTCCCCTCTAGGGCTATTGTTCAGCAAATACAGCAATCACTTCCATGGCCTGAACTTAGTCTGGTGGCCACGATAGAAGCAATGATGGCTGGCAAATCATTTTTAGGTCCAATAGCCAGTGTCCAGTGAATATTTGAAAGTTCTATGTCAGAGGAAAGAGGAAAGGATAGATTTTAGGGACTAACTTGTAATCTCTACCACAATCTGCTCTTTGGCCACCCAACTGTCTATATATACTTTTCCTCTCTCTAAAGGACACACACACACACACACACACACACCTTCCTTTAAAAAGACAACAGCAAATTCCCAACCAGGCACCACCTCCAGATTACAGTCTAGGATCTCTGGGTGATGAACTCTTTCTCAGTCATCTGTAATCTGATGACCTATAAGCTGCAAGCTTTCATCTGTATCGACCCAACATGCAATGGGCAAGAAAGAAATAGATTAACTGGAGTTACTGAGTGAGTCAGTTGACTATGTGTCCAACTCTTGATTTCAGCTCAGGTCATGATGTCTCAGTTTGGTTTGTGAGATCAAGCCTGGTATCAGGCTCCTCACTGATGGCATGGAGCCTGTTTGGGATTCTCCCTCTCACTCTTTCTCTGTTCATGTTCCCTTCCCTGCTCATGATCTCTTTCTCTCACTCTCTCCCCCCCCCAAAATAAATAAATAAAACATTAAAAACAGATTAACTACAATTAAATATATAACTTAGTAAAGAGTAGCATGGAAAATACACAGCAGTCATTAGTACCTAACAATTAACTAATTCCACAGTTCTTTGGTAGTAGAGTAAGTCCTTATCTTGACCATCGGACTCTCTCCAGCTCTGCTCTTGTGGAGTAACTCCTTTACCCACTGTCCTATTCAATCTATACTTCCTTGCTTATCATCTTCTGCTGGGAGCCGCACCGGCCTTGCTGGATGACATGGTCACAGAAAGGAAATGGCAGACGATGCATGACTCCTGCCACGAGACACGGAAACTGGCATCTCCTTCTGGTACTACTGCTCATGTGAAATTAAGCCTGTTGCTATTGATTAGTCCTCACAATGTTCCAAGTTAGATCGATATTCCCCACACAGATACCTCATGGGAAGAAGCATATTCCCACCTCTATAAAGAAGAATTTAAAGAAAGCACTGCAGATGTTTGTCAAAAGGCTCTTCTATTGAGCTTCACAAACTTAAGACATGGATAATAAAGAAGGTTAAAGAACACAAGAATAATATTAACTCTGGCCCGGAGAAAAAGAGCCTAACTTAGGAATAAGAAAACAAGAGCCGGGCATAAGTTACTGTGCATGTATATGCTAATTTGGTGTCCATTGTGAAGATGGGTAAGAGTAGTTACAACTTAAACTCATATGCAAAGCCCAGCTCATCTAGGGCACCTATGGAGCTTACACTTTCAACATCAAAGAACAAGGTTGACAAAAGGTTTATTTACTAAGCATCGTGAACACATTCTTCCTCTTGAGAGCCAAACAGATTGTCTCCCAACCTTGTTTATGCCTGAATCTTAGCTTTATTGTTATAAAATGTGTTTGCTATCTGTTTCTCACTGAAAACATCCTGCTATCTTCTTAGTTGTAAGATTTTCTACCAGTTCAAATGTTATGCCCAAGTCGCAATATCCTCAACGACTAGAGACCACCAGGGAGACCGAGGCACACATGCAAAGGCAAAGGGCTTTATTATGGGCTCAGGCTTGGGCTCACAGACTTCACCAATGCAGTGGATCCATACTGAGAGCCCTGAACAAGGGCTGAGCAGGGTTTTTAT